>NW_009919852.1:6685-35470 GCF_000696875.1 Nestor notabilis
CTATTGGCTTTGAAACCGGATGCCTCCAAGCCCCAGCCGGGTCACCGCCAATGCGGAAACCCGGAGAGGCGGCTTCCCCAAAGCAGAGGCTAAGTCTTTATTTATTTATTTTGCCGTTCCTTTTGTCAATACATTCAGAATGGAGGGGGGCTGTGGGGGAGGGAAGGGAGGGGATGTTTTTGTGTTGTGAGAAAGTGGTGGAAACAAATGAAGCTGTGTTGGTGTGAAGGTTTCTGCATGACCGGAGAACAGCTGTTCTGGGGCTGCATTGCAATGGTGCATTTGACACGAGGGCCTTCCTTCCTGCCCCCGCCATCAGGCTGGCCCATCTTCACCTGTAACATCTTTAGGTCCCACTGATTCCTGATGGAATCACTGAAATATCACCTACTCAAGACACAGCATCTGTGCTGCAGGGGTCACCTTCAGATCCAAGTGATTTCACGTATTACCCTAGAGAGTGGTTGTGTGGTTTTTGAGCCAGACACCAACAGGTACTGGAGTAGCAGGCTAATATGGTTTGTTGAGAATAGAGTTTGATGAGTTAAGGTAAGGCTATTGCCTGGTACAGCTCTGACCTTAAATTCCTGGGGCACAAATTCATCACTTACTAACACACGCATAATTCTCACAGCCCCCCCGACAGCTGTGAATGTCCCTATCAGCAGCAGAGTTTCATCCTTAGAATTGCTGCGAAGTCTTATTATTTCAAATTATTTAGGTAACCATGCCTGCAAGCTTAACTTTAAAAAGTGGGAAAACTGTTCTTCAGACAACCAAAAGTGGGACACATCCCCAGCTCGTGACTGCGCGTGCCACGGCTGGGCCAGATATGGTAGAGCTGAGCTCTGGTCTTGTCTTTCTTACCAGTGGTACTTTGATTTCCTCTGTTTCCTGCTCAGATTTCTGTTTTAGATGCACTTTGTATCTTGTATGACCATGTGTCAAGCATCATTTTACTTTGAAAAGGAGGTTGAGTACCTCTCAATGGAAATTTTTCTGTCTTTGGAAGACATCTTTAAAATACGAACTGTAGTAAGTGTGTTTGTAATCAGTAATAAGGGAATAAGTTGGAAGGCATACCTGTAGCTGGGGAACAAGTTTTATCTATTCTGAGCATTTAGACTTCCGTAAGTTGTATTGAACATTTATGTGCTCCTCACAACACCCTGAAATGCTTCAAACTGTGGGGAGAAAAATCTGCTCTCTTGCTGTAATCTGAGCAGCCTTGTGTTCTGTTCCCAGTGTGAAATGATTGCCATGATTACCAGAAGGATTCATCTCATTAGTTGTTTCTCAGGACAGATTGAGGAAGCATATGAAGGAGGAGACACATAGACTCTTTTCCAATGAAACAATCAGTTTTCTGTACCATAAGTTAACTGAAAAAGTTCTGTTGGGCTGTTTTATATATGCACATATATATATATATATGTATTTAAAAGTACAGAAGAAACTTCTGCTTTTGATGAAACGTTTACTGATATACAGTATGTCCAGCTTTTCTCCAACCATTTTCCAGGCTAAGAAACCTTGCAGACTTACAGCTTTCTACACCTCAGTGAACAGCTGCTGAATAAAATAGCTTTGTGATCCGCTTGAATGAAACACTTCTACCCCACCACAATCAGCTTTATTTATTTTTCCTCTTTTTCCCATCTCATTCACTACCTTTTCTCCTTCTCACATTGCTGCCATACTCAGGAATAGAATGGCACCCTAGAGAGTGTATTTTGATGAGCTAAATGACAAAACGCTCTCCCACACTGTCAGGGATCTGTACCTTTCATGCTCTCTGAGCTGTACCCATCAAGGAAGCTTCATTCATACTTTCATTTAAGAAAAAAATGTGGTTGACATTTTGCTTTGGGAAAATTTCCAGTTTGCAAATATTACATGCAAAACGTGATACAAAAGGACTGATGCTTTGCTGGTGTAATTCCATTATTCAATGCAGCTTTGCTAAATATACACGTTTTGAGGAACTGGTCAGTTATTTTTTATTCCTATGCAACTGCAACTTTTCATGTGCCCTAAAATTATATATTTTTCCTTAAAATTCCTTAGATTAAGTTTCCCATATGTTCCGTAGATTTCTATTCTGTGGCTCTGCAACTGTTTTCCTCTGTGAATTGAGTACAAGTCATTTAATACTTACATATTCTACATAGTCCAAACGTGAGGAAAAAGCAAAACAAGAGTATCAAGAACTGCTCTATAGTTCCAGTGCCCACATACTTTAAGAATCTTCCTAAATCCTAAAGCTAGTGCTTGTAGCTGTGTTTAGGTAAAAAGCATAAGATCTATATATTGTGCTCTTTCGATTTCCTGGGGAATGTTTGCTGTCTGTCACAGATGTCTTTGTCTTCCTCTGCAGGGCATGGATATTGTCTAGCTAATGAAAATGTAGATGCTATTTCCAAAGGGAAAAAAAAAAAAAAAAGGAGGGGGAGATATTTGTCATGTATAGGAGCTTTACTAAATATTTGCTTTCATTACGTAATACAACTACATTCTCAACTCATACATTTATAAATATCTGTAAAGCCCCATCTTGTAACGATATGCAAAGACTCCAGGACAAAGCTGGAGAATGCAACCAGCAACAGGCAAACCTGACCCTATTGGGAATCTATTTCTTGTAGAGAGTAAACAGATCCACACTGGAAGTTGAAAATAAGGATGCAACTTCACAGTGTACTGTAACACAATCTAAGAAAACTGTGCACCTGACACAAAGGTATTCAGGAGCCAGTAGATGTTGCCATTAGTGCCACTCCAGAATATCAGATAATTTCACTGTGACATTTGTATCTGCATAGTTTCCAGAAATGCTCTTCAAAAAAGCTCCATGAGAACCAGACAGGCACTGCACCAACAGTTTGCCAGAAAATCCTATTTTCATGGAATTGCTTTAATTCCTGGCATATGCCTGTTGATAACCTAAGTGATTCCCCACTGAGACTACTTTGTACAGCTCCTAGTGCTTCCACCAGAAGGAAAACTCTTTTGGCACACGTGGTAGAGCTGCCTGCCTAGAGACTAGAAGAGTCTTTGAATAGGCTTAGGGACCCCATGGGACCCTGTTCACATCTCGGCACACATCGACTCCTGACCCAAAACAAGCTCTCTGTTTTCAGCTAATGAGCTGTGAAGGGATGGAGGGCAACAAAATGTCTTCAGTGGTGACTAGATGCAACTGGTACAAATGGAACTTCGCATTAGTACATTATAAAACAGAAGAAATAATACAAGGCTGTTGCTTTCATTTCGGTTCTGAGGATGCGTTATGAATATATACCTGTAATCATGATTTTACTTTTTTTTTTAAATGGCTGTTGATAATAATATATTCACCCCTATGAACAAATAACACACAGCATTACTAAATATAGTTACTAATAGATCTTAACTGTGCCTATTATAGATTGATGCATGCTGTACTTTTGATTTTTAAGTCCCTTGGTGCAGAAAAGGAGAAGTTGAAGGAGACTCATAATAAATCATTAGATGGTGCTAAGGTACTTGAGTAGCCTCATTTTTTAAACAGCTACATGTTATTATTGATATTATAAATCATCTTTGGTTATACTCCTCTGAAACAATTTTGCCTGCATATGTAAAGGAAAAAGAGAGATAAGTATCTTGTAACATGGACTTTGCTGGTTTACTGAGGAAATGTTTGGGCTTTACTTTCTGTGGTAGGCTTTGATTTCAGCTCCTCACATGTACCTGGTCCATTCAAAGTTCTGTTCTTGGGGATTTTTTTGTTGGTTCCTCCCACAACCCAAAATCTATCAATTACAACTTGGAAATATATTGAAAAACCAAAGAAGTTTGTTAGACAGCAACAATAGATGTTCTCTTGTTTTGACAAAAGTCTACCATTACATTTGGGGAAAATACTTCCTTTCACAAGCTGTGAATAGAAATCATGTTGCGAAGAAGCAAACATTTCTAATCATGTCTTGTTCTAAGCTAATAAGACTTTGCTGGAGGAGGAGTTAAAATTGAAGATCTGAGATCAAAAGTCTTTTAAAGTGCTCTCTATAGCAATAATATTAGTACAGCATACAGCCTTCAGGCACCCAGTTATTTAGGATTTGCTAAGTGCAGGCAGTCTGGGAAGACCCTTACCTGTTCATGGCAAAGAGAAAAAAAGAACATTAATCAAATGTCTGTATTGCATTTATCAGAAAATGAATGAACTTCATTCTTGTTCAGTTCTCCAGCCTAACAGGCAATACTGTGAGGAGTAGTGATTTTTGAGATATTTGATCTCTAGGAACTAACAAAAACCACCAGCCTGAAGCATACGAACCTCAACTCAGACTCAGCTCACCAGCCACATTTATTAGCTTTTATCTAGTAACCTAGAAACTGCAGGGTGATTTTCCATGAGAAAAATGTCTCTTGAATGGTTGTACTTTTTAGCATAAAAAACAGAATTATTTGCAACTGTTTCTTCCTAAAAAGAAAGGAGAAAGGTGTTCCAATTAGTATTTTTCTTACTGTTTAGTATCAGCGTATTTTAGCTTCTTTTTATAGCTGCTGCAAAGGAGTAAATGCGGCTTCTATCCACACACAGAATAGAGTGGATTGTGGAGAAACTGTGAAAAGCTGCTGTTTCATTTCAAGAGCAGATCCAGCAGCACCAGTAAGTTTTATTTTTCCATACATTGTCCAAATACTTGTGAATCTTTTTACAAACCAACTTACTATTATATATACTTGACTCTTACATTTTTCACCATAGACAACTGGTTAGGGTGCCTGCCTATGTTTTGTGAGTAGAAAATAATGACTGTGCAACATCATTGTAGTGGCATAATTTTAAAATCAAAGGATATAAGGTTGGATATATTGATTCTGCAGATATGAAGTCTTGCACTCTATAAAGGGTGCTGTGTTCTTTATATTATAAATAAATGCTCTTCACTTTTGATTTTAGATAAAAAGGTGTGCTACATTGAAAGCAAGTGCAGGCATATGGTGGAATGAAAGATACGTCAAAGAATATTGACTTACCTGTTGTTACAAGAAGTTAGTCTCCCTGTCCAGGCCTTCACAAGACAGTAAAAGGTGATGGGTGAAGGTGTTGTGTGTTCAGCAATTATTTCAATGGCATTATGGTTAGATACCTAAATATTAGAATCCACAGATGAACTGGTTCTATTGAGGAAAATGGAAGTTTCAATTAGCAAAGATGCTTTTCACATCTTTGCATGTGTATGCAGCTTGACAGATTTTTAGGGATATGACTGAAACAAATATGAAAGTAACTGGGGTTTAAGTATGGCTAAATATAATTAAAGCATTTTAAAATGTCCATATTGTTATCAATATTGCAAGTTGTAATGGAGAAAATATTTCCTTTTTAACTAAATGCAAGCTCAAAATCTAATACACTAAGAGAAAGTTGTCGATCTTTTTAAATCTTACACTGAAAGTCCCAAAGTATGGATTTCATCGGTTTCTTTTTCCTTCAGTACAGAAATCCCCATGAAGATGAATAGATTTTCTCGTACAGTCCTGGAATTGTCAAGTGAATGGATAGTTTACACAGTAGATGGTTTTCCTATGACAATATTTGACATGAATAAAGTTAACCCTCATTTTTAATATAGGCTACATATTGGTTTCAATTTTTTTTATTGTATGATAGCAAGACAGAAATGGGCATAAAAAAATAGCACAAAATTCATCAGCTATCTTGGCAATACCATACCAGTAACAAAAATAGAGGTTGCAGTTAAATATTTATTCTCATCACTGCTTCTATAGCTCAAACAGAATAGATGATGTAAAATAAAGCTATCCTAGTTGATGTTAATTGTTGCATTTCCTGAATTTCTATAGATGACAGGGTGACAGGAAGTATCCAGAACTGCTATTTGTAAGTTGCACTGATTTAAGATAGTTACAAGGGAAAACAGACAATGCAGGAAAAAAAGATTAGGAGAATTTAGCAGATATTTAAGCACACAGCAGTGGGTCATGTTGAGTGCAAAACAGTTTCCCAGAACATTCAACTTCTGACTTTATCAGGAGCTGGGAATGATATTTTGTGTCTGGTTCAAACAGTTTTATTTCAGAGAAAAAAATGGTATTAACAGAGAGTAATTTTAATACATATAAATATTCTTAGCATACGTTTCTTTCTTCAAGAACACATATAGACATCAGCACAGAGAGAGGTATTGGGGGAAAAAAAGGAATAAAGAAAAGATATTATGTATTTGTTTGGCTGTATCTTAGTATGGTAAGTTTTTGATCACTTAAATCATATTATAAAATTTATGGGTTAATACTAGAAATGAATTATTTAGTGTAACAATCTAATTAAATAAACTCTTAAGGAAGTTGTTAAATATCCTTTAGAATAACCAAGACGCTTGTTTTCTAAGGCCACAAAATTCTCTTTTTAAATAAGCATAAGTTTAGAAGAAATATGCCAACCACTGCTGGTAAATCATATTAGTTATTTTATCTAATTATGCCTTACTAAGACCTTAAATAATAGGCTGAGAACCTGACATATAGTTTCTGCTCCTAGAGTCCAGCCTAAAAGAGCATTTTAGCACCTATCTTTTAGACAGACAAGGCTGGTTTTGGAACTAGCCCTTATTGTCAGACTTGCAAAGCCATTTCAGGCATCAAGTCCTATTGGGCATCTAGGCTTTAAAGGAAATAAGTCTTTCACTTGCACTGGGGAGTACTCACAGGGGCAGAGTTTCAACTTCTGTAAATAATTACCATTGATTTGAACTTTTGCGTAGCTCAGTCAGGTTTAGAGGGGTGTGATGTAGATAGATAAGATTTAAAAATAAATTTTAAGAAATCAGAGCCCTGGTTCCCAAATGTCTTTATGATTACAAAAAAATCCTCACTACCTTTATCTGATAGTGAGATTAGTCCTCTGAAATCTTTTCTTTTTCCAAAGTAAGATTTTTTTATTTGTATCTCTCAGGAGTAGGCTACCATCCACCTGTCATCAAACAGGTAGCACCTACACTTTAAATACTCTGCTGGCTTTGTTGCCTTGGTCCTGCACCCTAGTCCTGGGATAAGATATGTAGAGGAAGTAGGTTGCACAGCACAGTTAGCTCAAGCTGTTGCTGAATGAAAAAAATTATTTGCCTAAGAGAAAATTTAGGGTAGGCGGGGGTCAGAAAGAAAGGGATTTGGAGGAATCCATCTTCTTGTGTTCCTTGGTGCACCCAGCCCTTAAAGCAGGCTGTTTCCTCACAGAAACATCGTTTTACCCCCAGATGCATAGCCTAGGGAGAGCAGAAAACAAGCAGAATGAGCAGTATCATGAACATATTATATAGACACAGAGAAGCTCTTTAAGGTAAAGGAACATAATTGAGATAAAGAAAATAACAGGACATAATATATGTTACTGTTCTTTCACCTTCTTTCACAGACTGTGTTTCATATTTGCCCTTTTGAGCCATACTCTGGTGACTACATTCAAAAATCCCAGCAAAGACTGATTACAAATATTTTTTTCCTCTGATTTCATTTTTTTTTTCTTAGATGTAGGTTTCCACCCTTTAAAGTATTAGTAGTACTGTTAATCCTGGAATTTTCCTCTGAACATGGGACTTCACCATCTACCTTTTTTCATCCTGCATAAAAGATGAATTTTATTATTATGGAAAATAAACTTGGTTTTGGTTTTCTTAAAATCTCATAGATTCATTTTCCAGTTACCAAGTGATTCAAGACTCAGTTTTTAAATGGTAATATGCTTTATGATGTTTATTTCCTTTCAGCAAAGTTTCTAATGCCTTAAAACAACAAAATAAAACAAACAAAAAAAAAAAGAGATAATTATCTTGGAGTTTAGACAGTATGCTGAGCTGGTTGCTATCCATAGTTATGTCATGTTACTTTCTTGATTTTTCTTTTTTTTTTCCTGTCTTAATTATTTGGGCAAGCAATACAGCATGTAATAGCACACTAATCGATCAACGTAAAATTTCCGAATTACAATTCATGAAGTTTACTCAAAAAGGACTAAAATTTTCAAAAGAAAAAGAGAAATCTATAGAAAGTATTGAAAATAAACAGCAATAAAGAGCAATATTTTGTACTATTTTTCACCAGAAAGTCTGTTTACACGATCCAAACTCCATCCCAGCAAAGAGACTTTTACTGACTCCAATCTTGCAAGACTCATAATATATCCAAAGTTCTCCTATTACATTTCAAATTACACTTTTGGAAGTTTCTCTTGTGTGTAGCTTAATAGTTTTTAAGAAAATTATAATATTTGGAGTTGTTTTCTTTTGGGTTTCTGTTTGTATCAATCAGTCTCATTTTCAGCTGCTGTTCACTGATATTTCTGTTGTAGAAAAATGAAGCTGTTGTTTTGCATTTGTTTTTTTGAAAAAAATAATATATTGTTCTTATTATGCTATGTGTGATGTGATTTTCCCTGTGGACTATCCTGGTAGAAGTAATATGTCTATGAAATTTGAATTAAAATAGATTAAATACCTGCAAAGATGTGCACTACAGATTTTTTTTCTTCCTCGAATCTCAAAAATAAGCAATTGTTTTGAAAAGACAAGATAAAAGTACCAGTGGAGGCAAGAAATAAGGGTATTACCAGAAATTAACAAAGCTATCTAGTATTCCAGCTACTTAACCTCAACCTCTGACGCTTTTTACCCTTAGTAAAGTAGGGATGTATTTTGACTGTCTCCACAAGCAGCAAAACAATACCAGCTTCTCAGCTTATGGATATTTCTGTATCAGGGTTCCACCTGAGAACTTCAGTGTAATCAAATTCATTATCATTTTAGCATTTTAATATAAATGGGATCATCAAAGAAACACACTAGTACAGGGTTTTATTTGTAATGCTGTGCATAACTTAGAATTATCAGCTATAACATTTGATAACTCAGGAAATAAACCAGCTTATTAATAGTACAGTTCTGTGTGTCCTCATCAACTTCACATGCAAGCATTTATATATCTGAAAGCCCTTGAAGTGAAAGAGAGAGAAATATCCCTTGCAATGTGTATGTACCCTTGTTCAGGAGTACACAAAACAAAAATGAGTCGTTTTCTAATGTTATGTGACATTGTACACAAGTATTCATTGATAAGTTGAAGGACGCTTTGGTTTAGGATTTTAGATTTTTAGCTGAGGTGTAGGGTAACCACACGGCACTATTATAGCTCAAATAGTTCGAGAAGCCTCATGTCCACATTATTCTCAGAAGAACCTAGGTTCCTATTTTTCTGTGTACGTGAAGAAAGCTTTCCATTGGAGAAGGCTACGCAAAATGTGTTTTTCACTGTCAGGCTGTTGATGCTCCTTCCTACAGATAGCAGTGGAACAGGTAACTGAGCCATAGACAGACTCACGATGCCTTCCCCTCAAAAAAACCCAAAAGCAACACTTTTACTAATGCTTCAAATGAAAAGGGGAACAAAGCACAGGCGGGCCAGTCACACAGTTTGTAGTATGCAGATGTATATGATTATCAGCCATCATGGTAACACCTTCATCTACTGGGATTTTGCCCTCAGTAATACAGCAGATTTGTTTTTACAAATCTGGCCAAAAGATGTGTAGAACCTAATTCTCAGGTCTGCCTTCTAGTTCTGTTTCTTTAAGGATTTTTTTTTCTTTTTTTTTCTTCTTTTTTTTTTTTTTGTTCTATTTGTTCAATTTCTGTGTGGTTTCTTCTGTAGATTTCAGCAGAATATACATATATGCACACATACAACTGCATATGTATGTGTATGGTTTTGTAAATGTTCTCAATCATGCTTTTTTCTGCTTTGCATCATTTATTCATATATCTTCCATGTTCTCTTTTATTTTTTGCGCAACTGAACCTTATAATAAATTATTATTAAATATAACCTGACAGCGACAGAGTGTCTTCATGGTTTGTTTTTTTTTCCTGGACATGGGGGGAGGGGTGGGGTGGAAGGAGGGAGGGAGGAGAGCAGGGACTACACTTCTATTCCATCCGCAAATAGAAAGCACTGAAATAACTGTGATGAGTGGCAAGAAACCTGCAAAACCACACAGCTGTCAGACAGCAAGCTGCTGTTCATACTTTTAAATCTAGGTTCAAGGATCCCTGATATATTTGCTTTTCTGAGCTGAATAGTACTGTTAGCCCAGCAGCAAAATAAAACCTACTTTGTGGAAAATAATGGAAATTTATTATTCTATAGAGCACTCAATTTGAGATGTAATAATCATGGACACAGACATTTTCTTTCTCGCCCTGTCACATAGGCTTTTCAGACACATAGATACCCCAGACCAAATTAACTTTGTGTAAACACACGCAGCTCCATTCTGTATATCAGAGCTGATCTAAAATTCTTAAAAGTACACCTACTGGGTAAAACTGTTTAAATTGCAGAAGTACAAATAGTTTTTAATTCTACATATAAATCAAAAAATACATTAATGCTGCAGACTACCATACAGCACGGTTATACCTGGTGTAAGCTGGACCAGGCTGGGTGTCCAGCCAAAGCAGCCCAGGCAGTGCTCAGCACAGCAACTTCGACCTTCCTCATTTCGACAGTGCAAAGAAAATGAAGTCTAATCTGCAAATATAAGGCCTGCACTTTGGTTACTTCATTCCTAAGAAGGAATCTAATGGTCTTTTCTTAGGTTTATGTTAGACATTGTTGGAGTTGACATAAATCTTCTCTGTCTGCCCAAGGGATGATTCTTCTCTTCTTCCTGTGTTCCATGTGCCATGAAAATTAGAATTTCTATAACTGTAAGCAGGCTGGAAGAACATTTAAAAAAAAAAGAAAAAGAAAAAGAAAAGAAAAAGAAAAGTTTAAGGACTTTTCTCTAAACAGCTGCAACTTTGAAAAAGGAGAAAAATGTCACATTTTCCTCATATGCTGATTTATTATTGGGAAATATTCAAACATCAATTGAATTTTTTTATTTTTTTTTTGTCTTCTTGCATGCTACAAATACATTTCAGGTTAAAACATGAAAAAAGTCTCACTATGAATGTTTCCCAGCTGTCCTGCATCAGGTGCCTGGTAAAGCACCAGTGGCATGCCCCCTTTCCCTTACATACACTCTTCAGATAATGAAGTAGTCTCTCCTATGTCAATCTTAAAATATGACCATGCTAAAAATTAGTCATGTAATTAAGACAACTTAATGTGACAATGCTCTAATTAACTGGCATGGGAGGAAAGGTTATTTCCGTAGCAAATGAGTAGTCCATAGCCTATGGTCTCTCTAGTAACAGCTTCATTCTAGTACGGTGGCCTAACAATCAAAATGAGAAGAATGGAAATGGCATGAGGTTAAACGGCTTTATAAGGATATATTGACAGTGGACGGATCATTGGATCATACAGAAATACCATCTGAGAGGAGATAAGTGGAGAGCCAGTCTCACATCCCCTGTGAAAATGGGATAATTTCCCTAAGCACAGCAGAACTTCATTCCCCAACTCAAAATATGAAGAGACAAGGCAGAAGCAGTGAAATTGGCTCCTGTTTTTCCACTTCTGAAGGCCTTGAATAGGATTATTAAAGGGGGGGAGGGGATGAGGGAGGAGACTTAAAGCTGCAAAACATTGATTATGACAATACAAAAGGAAAACAGAAACACTGAAGCAGCTGTCCCAACAAATTACAGTGAAGCTCAACTAGAAAAAATAGATAAAGACAAAAATTATCACAGGATACAATTTTTTGCCTCAGTTTTACAAGTAGCGACTTGAAGACGACAAATAAATAATACAAAAGCTAGTGAATCAAAAGAGCTAATTTGTTAATAACATGGAAGGCAGTTACATCTCTAAATGTAGCTGTAAAACATTAAAGAACATTCATTAAAAAAAGAGTAAATAGCAATAATCATACTTTAAAATATTACATTTTTCCTGTCTATATAGTTTAAGATTAGACTATAAGATTTAAGGGATATAAAAAGAGAAGATACAGAAGAAAAAGAGGTTAAGAAACATACAATACAATATATGAGTAAATTCCAGCTGATCTCACCTGCATCTGAGTAGAATACAAATAATTTGAGAAGGCCTATGTGATCCTCTTCCTCTTCTTTCTGATGGAACACATTCAGTCAGAAAAACAGTGGAGGTAACTGCATCATACATGATAGTATAGTCCAGAATATCTAATTCCAGCACACAAGAGAGAATGCTGGTATTGCTTACCTTCCCTCTGAAACCAGTAATTACAATAAAAATCCAAATAATCTTTCCTCTGACTTGAAAACTGTAACATGCATGAGATCAGCAGTGTTTCACAAAATCCTGTACATAGGAAAAGAGGTTCTTTGATTCAGGAGCAAATACAGTAAGTTTTTGCCAACAAGTTCCATCAGCCTCAGAAGATACTGTGGTAGATGAAGAAATTTTTTTTCTGCTCACTATTTCTTTTCACTGGAAGCAGACATTCTGGATCAGACCACTAGTGTATACTTGGCAAGGAATACAGTAAACTTAGACAATGGTTTAAACTATTAGTCTGGATCCAGCTGTGAGAAAATTTGGAACACTAAATCACAAGACAAAAAAATGCTAGAAGATGTAGAAAACCTCAAGATGTCACCTGTTCTCTGTACACAAAATAGGAATAGTCTATGCCTAGGTTTATGTTATTCCTGACAGGTCACTTTGGGTGTGAAATTTCAACTATACCACTGTGAGCATTTAGCTGACTAAGGAACTTCAGTAAGCCATTTGTTTTTCTAATGTGAAAAAAAGGGGGAGTGGGGGATAAACAGTCATTTTTTTCATAGGCTGTAGCATGAATTAGGTTTTTCAAGTTTAACATTTGGCAAGAAAATTCAATTTTCATATCTACCTTTTTTTCTTAACTGGTTCTGAAGAAAATTAACTGTTAACACCTTCACATTTACCTGCTTTAGTATATTAAGCAAATTGGTTTGTTACTTATTTTTTTTGATAAGAAGTATGACCAGCAGGCCGAAGGAGGTGATCCTGCCCCTCTACTCTGCTCTTGTGGGGCCTCACTTGGAGTATTGTGTCCAGTTCTGGTGTCCTCAACATAAAAAGGAAATGGAGCTGCTGGAGTAAGTCCAGAGGAGGGCCACGAGGATGATAAGAGGACTGGAGCACCTCCTGTATGAAGACAGGCTGAGAAAGTTGGGGCTGTTCAGCCTGGAGAAGAGAAGGCTGCATGGAGACCTCATAGCAGCCTTCCAGTATCTGAAAGGGGCCTACAAGGATGCTGGGGAGGGACTCTTTGTTAGGAACTGTAGTGGTAGGACAAGGGGTAATGGCTTCAAACTTAAAAAGGGAAAGCTTAGGTTAGATACAAGGAAGAAGTTCTTCACAGTGAGGGTGATGAGGCACTGGAATGGGTTGCCCAAGGAAGTTGTGAATGCTCCAACCCTGTCAGTGTTCAAGGCCAGGCTGGATGGAGTCTTGGGCATCATGGTTTAGTGCGAGGTGTCCCTGCTCATGGCAGGGGGGTGATCTTATCTAGATGATCTTAAGGTCCTTTCTAACCCTAACCATTCTGTGATTCTATGATTCTATAAGCAGTGGTGATGCAGATCAGTAGAAAAACTAACAGTAAGACAACAGCAGAAATTCCTCCAGCTATGTTGATGATATGCCATTTGTGATCCCAAGTTGCTAAAATACAATATTAATAAATATTATTAGTATTTTGCATAAACCAGCAGGAACTTTTTATGACAAACTAACTTGAAAATCAGTGATCGTGTAGAGACATTATTTGATGACATCACAATTGTTTCCTCATTTCTAGTTATTCAGCTGAGCTAGTTATTATGGAAGTTGTGGCTGGGATAACCAAAGGTGAGTGAGCACAGACGTATGAAAAAAAAATGTTACCTTGTATAATCCTTTCCCATCCCCTTCCCTCCCCTGCTAAGAAAGCACTGTGTAGCTAAGTGACCTAATATATGGATAATAAAAACACTCAGACTGCTTAAGTGAGTGCTGTTGGCATTGTAAATGTTGTCCTGTAAGAGATTATCAACAATCACACAATACATCCATAAGCAACAAGATATTTTTCAGAGTACCAGGAATACCACCTCAGTCCTCAAGAGGTTTTCTATTCAGTACTACACACAGCAGTATCAGTTATTTTCTGCTCTAATTCCAAAAGAGATCTCTTCACTTTTTAACAAAAAAATTTCCACAGAAATTTCTTCTGTTTGATCACTTTTTTTTAATAATATATTACTGTACGTGATTTGATGATAGACATCAGGAAACCCACCCTATTTGTTCTACCCTAAGCAAAAATAATTTCTTCGAGAATTACAACCAAGGCAGGAAAAGTTACACTTACAGTAACTTTGCTTAAAACACACTGACTTCTTCAGTACGGAGTCACATCTTCAAATGAAGCTAAGGAGCAACACAGAATCACAGAACCAACTAGGTTGGAAAAGACATGATTAAAGGGTAGAGACAGGCAAGACAACGGCCTTGAGTTATAAGTCAATATATTCTTATGGTGCTTAAGTTTGTGGAGTGGTAATGTGATATTATTCTCTTTTTTGAGGTGAAAAAAGTGAAGGAAAGAACAGAGGTAATGTGCTCAGTCACACTGGAAGCCATGACACAAGTCCTCAGTAAAGTTATCATGCATTTAAAACAGTTAAAATTTTTCTCTTGTCACAATTCTAAACTTGGTTAGTAGTAGAATTAGATAAAAAACGTGTGTTAAACCACAGAACTTCAAGTCAGCTTTTTGCGGCTCACCACGTGGCCCTGCTTCCTGTTTCCATGTTGCACCTCTGCACTTCAGTTTCTCAACATGTAGGAGTCAAACAAAAAAAGTGCAAAAAAAGTGAGGATGCCCAGGGATGGAAAAGGAATAATGCCTCTTGTATTACTTAGTGCAAGAGATTGTGGTCGTATTTCATGGTCACAAAGTTGTTTCTTGTGTTTCAGATAAGCACTAGCAATTCATTGGTGAACAGGGACTAAAAAACTGTCTTTAGGTTAGTCCCTCTTTGATTTTCTGCTCACTGTATGGAGGAAGATAGCATTCAAAGATGAAACCGCAGCTTCCCTGAAGAGCTTTCATTCTGGATAGACAAGAAAGTTACATGCTAGGTTCACAGGCAAAAGGAAACAATCAGTATCACTAAGGACAGTAATCCCAGCTAACCAGCTGCTGAGCCATCACCATGTCTTTTCTCCCCAGGATCAAAAAGATTCACATCTTCTTATCTGGCTATCCTGAATACCAGTTGAGACATGCTCAGGTACACCTCCTTAGTATTAATATGCTCATTGGAAAAAACAACAAAAAATATTCATGACAGAAGAGTCTTATCGTTGCATTCCAATGTTATTTTACTGGGAAGAAAAAAGAAAGAAAATTCTCTCAGAAGTTTATGCTGGTGAAGGTATGTGACACAACAGAGAAGGCTGCCTGATAAAAAAACCTGATGCCTTCTGGATTATAACCACGTATGAAATCACTCTACTTCCAACATGTTTTCATCTGCTGTGTACTTAAATGACAGGATAGTGCATATACATATGTTCAAATTCAGGGAAAATTATGTCTTTTTCCAGGTGTTCAGCTACCTGCTACAGAAAATCATTCTCTCTGCCATGAGTATTTACAGAAATAAGGAGAAAACATCCTGTAATCAGAGCCAAAATTGTAAAATCTTATATTTTATCATCAAGGATGGGTGAATCTCGATAGAGTTCCATGCTTCAGCAGCATCCCCATCCTTCACTCCAGACCTAATTTTTATTTTCCTGAAGTTTCTCCTTCAGCTTTATCAGGTTAAGATAATCACCTAGGAGTTAATGAGTTTGAGAGCTGAGATTATCAGCTGTCAGTTAAATCTGGATGAGAAAAATCATTAGATTTTTTTTTTTTTTAGAACTGACAACAGCTCAAAGCCCTCTTGCCTTTTCTCATTTGAAGTGAGCAAAGCCTTCCTGAGGCATTTGTTTTCTTTAACTAAATAAAACCTTTTATAATTACTGACTTTAACGTAACATTCAAAAGTTTGCAGAAACATGTCAGGGGTTTGTCATGTGTCTCCTTAGTTCTTGTATTCTCATCAAAGGTGGCATGCTGACAGCAGGCTATTAAGTATATTTTCAGCATCAGTTCAATTTCTGTTAAGTATTAAACAATGTGTCCCTCTCTCTGCCATCTTTCTAGCCTTGGCATTTTCTCTACATGTTGTGAAATTTTTTTTGCAGGAAGGTTTTTGACCTTCAGTGCGCTGACTGGTTTTGAGGAGGAAGCACTGATGGGCCAGACAGCAATTTGTTTTAACAAGAGATTTGAACTGCACTGTAAAGATCTGCATGTAGTTTGTTACATGCCTTGGTGGACTGGCACATATGGTATGCTAACTAGACATCTGAAATAGCTTTGCCCAAATCTGAAAGGCAGAAATCCAGCATGAATGCATTCATGCCCAGAGAAAGGTGATTTGTTGAGTAGAGACCCACAGCATGGTCTGATATCTTGTGTTCACACTGTATAAATTCATGAGGAAAGAGGGAAGCTAATTTTACTCCTACGCTGATTCTCTTCACCACCAACTGTAGTCTTACCTTCTGTTTTCTGTGGCACAGAAGTGCTGCTGTCTCCTCCCAGCTCAGAAGGACATATGATAACCCTCGGTGACTGGACAAGTAGTCCCCTGCTTTTCATCTGCTGCTAGTAAGGTCATACTGGGTGCTATTGAAAATCATTTAAAGGCATAACCACCATGGGTTCAAAAAAGGGAAATTCCTGTCCAACTGATGTGATAACCTTCTATTATGGTAAGATAACCAGCCAGATGGATGAAGGGAACAAATGCACTGTGTGCAGTTCTGGGTCTCACAATTTAACGATATTAAGGTATTTGACTAAGGTGTCCAGTGGAGGGCAACAAAGCTGGTGAAAGGGATAGTACAAGCCATAATGTAATTCTGACCCTAAATATACATTTAAACACAACCACCAACCAGTTTTTCAGACCTAGTGGAAACATATAGCAACACAAAATGTTTCTGTTTTAATTTGTCTACGAGAGCTTGTTATCCCACTTTCTACTGAAGCAAGAAAAACCTTATTAAATCTTTCTAAAAATGGCTGGGTCTTCAGGTTGGAATAGGCTTTTTTTTTTTCAACCCTGCTAATTTTTCAGTTCTTTCATATAATATCTCCCCTTCTTTCCCAGTCATCTGTCAAAACAATACATGGACTGTAAGTCTGTTTCCTTCCTTCAAAAGCATGCTCAAAAAAAAGAAATCTGATCAAAGGAAAAAGCAAGGTAAGTGAAAATCAGAAATGGGTTCAGATGTGGAATCTGGTGATGTGTCCAATCTCCATATTATTACTATTTTTAGAAGGAGAAATATGGTGAAGAACACACCAGAAATTAATCCAAAGTCTCTTGAATGCATCATATAATTATGTAATATTCAGCCCTCTGTTTTTGTAGGTGTTGTCCAACAAAAGCTACACTCCTTTACATATACATGCTGCTTTATGTGTGCCAGGTTTCAAGGTCAAAAAGATTTGCAGAAGGCCTTTTTCAGATGGAAATTCCTGTTACTAAAAACAACAGCCAAAATATTTAGTGGGATAGAATGGACAAACTTAATGATATTGAAAGCATCTCATGTTTTTATCTTCACTCATGTTGAAAAATGTTAAATGCAGCATGCTGACTTCTACTGATACAAACGCAAGAATAGTGCAGGCTTTCCTATTGTTTGAATACCTTTTCCCTCCTCTCTTCCTCTTTTCTTCATAGGAATTCCATGCTGGTTTTCCTTGCAAAAACATGTTCACCTATAGACAAGAAGCAATCTACTTCTTTCTATAGTATCACCCCTCAGAATCTGCAGGTTTGGAACTATTATCAGTTCTGCAAATAATCCTGTGTTCTTACTTCAACTGCCTTTCACCCAAGATTCTTCCTCTTCACACATTCTTGGGGTGTCTCCATAAATAATAAAAAGGTTTCTTTTCTTTTACTCTCTCTCAAGCTAATCGGAGTTTTTGCTATTACTGTTTACAGTGCAGCTATCCTCCCAGCTCCTAAACTCAGTATTTAAAAACATCTCTGGAACTGGGCAAGGAAAGAAGATTTGCAGTACGCATGCAGAATCACACTGACAAACTACTAAAATTGGAGGAGTTTGGTAGCAAATCCAAGCTCGAGTGTGGCTTAGCTGTAATGCTAAGCCAAAGAAAATTATGTGGCTGAATTGATAGAACATACACAAAAAACTAGCGTAGCAAGTTTCTGTCAGCACTTGGTTTATTCAAGCCATGGCTGTTGCATCAAGCAAAGTCACTCATGCATTTGTGAGAGACTTCACTGGCTATGCCACACAGTGCGGGGGGAGCTGGCGCCTGGCCTGTCGCATCTTTCCCCTTAGTGTTTCTCTATCTCACTGCAAATATTGTGTGTTAGGAAACATTCCAAATGTTAAAGAGAAATAATTGGAAATCCTTGAGACTTCACTTCTTTTGAAATTAATGAGAATTCAACAAAAAAAAACCCACCTCGTAATATCAATTGAGGACTTAAAAGGGAGACAAGGGAGTGATTTCTGAATCAGACTGTACTTCAGCTTCTGCAATGGTTTTGTACTTTTTTTCCCTCCAATAAACAGGCATAACTATGCTGGCATTGCTAGAACTAAAAATTATAAATAGGATTTATTTCAAGAGCAAAAATAGCATGAAAATGAAAATCTTCTTGTAGAAAAAAATAGTTTGTGTAGGTAGAACTGGTAATTCTTAAAATTACTGTATTGCTTGCAACTTATATGCTTTCATTTTGGCATGAGAAGCACTGAACTTGGAGCAAACAGAAAATATTTCTATTACTCTACAATTTGGATATGCTTGATTATACCAATATAGTAAGTATTTTGAAATTTGAATGTTTAAAATTGTCAGAGGTGAGAGGAATTTTTGTCCTGATGCCTCTTTTTTTATGACATTCTGCTCAATTTCATGGACTTTCAAGGTCAAGTATCAAGAGTAAAGCAAGTCAGCATTTTTTCCCAAGCACATTCTCCAATTCTCAATTAACTGTATCAGAAATTAAGCATATTCTGAAGTTTTATACCCCATGCTACAGCTCTTAGATATGTCTACCAACATTCATGTATTACCAGGAGCAAGGCAGTACAACAAAAGCTGAATACTGCAACAGAAGAAGGACTGGGGTAGAACAAGAACTGTATCTTCAAAAAGCATTCTACACAGAACTAAAACTACATGTGTGGACCTAAGCTCCCATTACAGTCAAACTGACAGTAGTCACAGCAAAACCTACAAACCTTCTCAGGTCCCCCCAGAGAAACTCCTTACATGAGTAAGGCTGAGGTCAGTATACATTTACATTTTCAGCTGAGTGTGCTCTTTGCCTTCATTGGAGGGTAAGTCTTGCCCCTGGGACCCTGTGGTGCACTGTGCCAATAGGGAATTCCCCTCATATATTTTTTGAGAGAATGCCCACCTCTCCCTGCAAACTCATGCAGTCTATCCTTTTCCCAGCATCAAACAGTTTTTCACAAACAGGTCAAGTTCAATAATGAGATCAGACAAGCTTAAAACAAGCTTCTTTCTGTGGAAACATGATTGATTGTTAACTTTGCTATCTTTTACATGCTGCTAATTGGAATATGGTATTTAAATTAATCCTTACTTGTTACGGAAGAGTTATTTTTTTATGTGTAAAAGTGTTAATGCCTCAGAAGGTCCTATTGTGAAAACATTTACCGCTCCCTCCTTTACTTACCAGCCACAGTAAAACCCATCACACAGGTTTTGTTTCTTCCAGTAGCTACTCAGCGGCAAGTTGGAAAGTCAGAGGCTGTAATGTTTTGGATGACAGTCTTGGAGTTGCCTGATCATAGCAATCCACCAGTGTACACTTTTTGAAATCTGAACCAAAGCTTTGCTTTCCTAATGAGCTGCACTGAACAACATCTACCCAATCTGCTTTAATCCTTTCCCACATCACTTGCTGCACTGAATCTCCAATTTTATAAAGGCAAGTAAAAGCAACGTTTCCTCCTGGCTTGGTAAACACAAGATTGTTTTGTTTCTGAGATATTTCAAAAACATTTGTTGAAAAACACAAAATACAACAAAAAATGCTTATAATTCATTCAAGGGAAGTTTAGTATCAACAATTCCTTTATGGCAATTCCTTTATGAAATTGACTTACAGCAGAAAGATATTCAGATCATTTGAAATACTGAAAAATATATTGATGTTGTAAAATATCTGTGACTATATTTTTGTGCACATTTAGGCAAAACAATCTTTATGGAACCATGAGCCTGTGATGATGTTGTAAGAAGACTACTATAACTTTTGAGTACATGAGTGTTTTAGTAACAGTTTCAGCAAATATTCAACAGCATAAATTATGGGACCAGTCTAATGAAATTTGCAATAGTCTTGTTCTACTTTCACACTAATTGTAATAAGAAAATGGTTTGATGTGACCCTCAGGACATGCATTAGTAAATTATGTTAAAAGATATCCCAGCCTATGAACTACAGTTCTCCCATTTGCAAACCTCACCACTTAAATTAAAAAAATTCTTACCTGTTCATGTACTCTACTTGGGAAAAATCTGTGTGATAGTCAGGCTGTGGCATGAAAAGAGACTTCCAGACAAATTCAAGAGTTCCATGACATATAAACCATAGGTATTTCTAAACATATTTTACTAAAATCTGCCTGCTCTGAGTTACTGTTTTAACTGTTAACTGTTTTAACTGTTATTTAACTCTGAGTTACAGTGAATAGAATTCACTGCTTACAAATTAAAAAATAAATAAATAAATAAAATATAAAATAAATTTAAAAGCTCTTCAGTGCAAGCACTGTCAATATTTCTGATATTCAGAGTGTTCAATAGTCACTTGGTTTCTAGTCAGCTATGTAATGACCATATCTCATAAGTTAGGAATAGCAGTTTCATCATTTTGAAGACTGGTGCTGAAAAAGGTTAATGATCAGACTGCTTTTTCTACACTGTAAAAAGATTGATCTTTTAAGCTTTTCAATTAGTTTCTTTTTTATTAGATGTCTTTAAGTAAAAAAAATGTCACTACTGTAAACTTTTAATGTGTTTGCCTCTACCTATGGCAACAACTGGAAGAAGAGATAGGAAATTAAAATTGTTTAGGAAAAATGACAGTCATTAAAGGCATACAAATGTGTTCATAAAAATAGTTTTAAAATGAAGATGTAGCCAGATTCATGGGGCAGAGGATGGCTGCAGTAGGACTCTGGGTGGATCTGAATACACAAGGATCTGAATACACAGTAGGACTGAGCTAGATTTAGATGCTCCTTGAAACAATTCTTTTGTCAAAAAACTAGGGAATAAGTGCTGATAAACTGTATTGCTTTGGATGCTGGTAGTGCCAGGGTTGTCTGTATGATAAGTACTGATCATCATTACAGGGTGGCCTAGCTCAGCTCCTAAGCTAGGTGCAAAGAGAAGTAGGATTTCATGTGGGAAAGTATACTACTGGAAATGTAGGAAAATCCTCCATGTGGACAGGATGGAGAATTCATTGAGGAAGTCTCTGACTTCTGAGACTTCTACAGTCTCTGTGAAATGATGAATTAAAAAACTAACCTGCAGTTTTTTATCAATAGAACACAGCAGAGAAAAATTACTTTCCCTCTGCCTTTGGAGACCAAAAGTATGGTTAAAACATTGAAATGCTGAAAGACAAAAGAAACTGTGTCTAATAAGTTTACCTAAAAAAAAAAAAATAACAATAATGAACTTGAAGATCCATGTAGACTGCGATTGAGAAGACAGAAAGTTAATGACAGACAAGGACAGAAGAGAGATAAATTCACTAAGCAAAGCAGAAGGTACAACACAGTGAAGCTAATTAAATCCTTGGACAGCTTGCCAAAGACAGCTACATTTCTATTACAGATGACTGCCAAGGCTGGATAATCATTTAAGATATCATGCTAGTTCGAGCAAGAATTTACTCATGGAAGCCTAAGGATTATTCAAATTAGACTAAATGAACTATGATGGGACTGTATACTTGCAACATAGGCTCCTTGAAGCGCAGTTGCTCAGAAGTCAGTACATTAGAACAGGTAATATTTTTCATGTCTAGAAGAATCAGATCTGCAGATTGAGATTCAGATCTGCCAGTGAAGAGGTGATTTAAATCGTCTCTCTTTCATATCCTATTCTTTGAGGTCAGATCCTTTCTGCCTGTTCCACTTTTTAGACTACTAAATTCCAGCAATTATCTGCATTATGATAAAACACGTTTTTTCTCTGAGAAGTCTCTCCCTCTTAATTGTGCAGTCTTTCCCATCCTCTCCTGCTCTCCTGATCTCTACTGCTACCCACATTCACCTTAGGAACCTTGAAGTCTCCCCATCTTCTCCTGGGTCCATCCTTGCTGTCCTAATCATTGAATGCCAATGCCACCTTGAACTGCAAGTATTTCTCCTACCTAAACATGTTTTTCAGGAAATTATGTGTATGATGCTACCTCCCACCTTCCAGATGATTCCCATCTAACCCAAAGTGCAGCTACCCAGGACTGTGTAACAACCAGCCTTCTTCCCTGCCACACTGCTGTGCATTTGCTAGAAAAATGTACATTACACATATGGTCAGCTGTGAACAAACAGATAGAAGATTTTCTACCAAAATCATGAAAATCCCTTCTACCTTACAATTTTTTAGTTAACTTTGTATGTTATATTTGCCAAACAATATATTCTGGCTTCCCAGTAATCAATAATACAACATAGTGTAGTATACGGTAATAGGCACATTACAAAGCTAAGGTTGCCTTGCAACTTCAGTGAAGAATTTCCAGGTACAAATCCTGATATACTTGTATAATCTTCTGGTATATAAAAAATAAATAATACATTACTAATGAAAACTATGTACAAACAACCACATTAAGATGGTGCTTTGAGAAATTAAAGGTTTGATATTCTTGGCGCCTGCACATTCTATCACAACCATATGAGGTATCACAACCTACACAGGTATTATGATACTTTTTTTTTTTTTTTGCCTTTCATTTTTGGTTTACTTGTCAGTATGTAACAACCTTCAGGTATTTTCGCTCTTGATGAAAGATGTAAATCTCTCCCCTTTTTACATTATGATACCTCATACAATTTAAATGATTATGTAAGGCACAAGCAGGGGAGACCTACGTAGTTCTAATTAAATCTTCCAAGCACACTAAAGTGTTCCAGGCTTTTGTTTTAAATGATTGTCCCATTTTATTTTGACACCAGCATCAGCATAGTTCTTTCATCCTCCCTCTCTGTTCAACCACTTTCTTTATTTAGCTCTTTCCTAAACACAGTTTCTTTGCTTTCAGCCTGGTACATGTGGGATGAGAACCTCCCACTCTGAGAAATAATTCTATGGGAAAAAAGCAGGCCCACACACCTTCACCCCCGCACACGCACAGCTCAAGGTGACACACGATGTGCAAACATCTCAGAAATGTAAAAATCAAATGTAACATTGCATCTGATAAAAATAGACTTCCCCTGCCTGATGCTTGTTCCAGCCACTGCCACTGCTGCCTGCTCTGCCCCTGCCATGCCCACATAATCTTGCCTCCTGGACAGAAAATAGGGGCGGGTAACAGAAATCACTGTAGGTGCATTTGCCTCTGCTTAGTGAGTAAGGGCTCTGTGTTTGATATCCTCCCGTAACTCTTTTGGTAGGATGTTGTCGTATTTTGCAATTATTCTATCTGCCATTAGACATTTCAAGGAGAAAAAATGTGAGTTTTCATTTTCTTTAAATATATAATCATTCAATATTTTTCTTGGAAAGCAGTTGTCAGCAATATAGAGCTATAAAAGAGGGTAAACCAGCTTCCTGGGATTTAAAGAATCAAGGAACTAAACTTAAATTTTGCAGCACAGAAATTGCTGGAAATAAGAAATATTTTTTGAGGTAAAATAAAATAATGGTGTAGTCTAGTTTTTGTGGATATTTTTTTCCTTTCCATTTCCTGTCCTTGCTGCAAACAATTAAAAGTCAAATTGAATGTTATGTAAAAGTTTGGTCCCCATTCTTTTGGATAGGGATTTTCAGACTTTCTACTTCTTGGTTCCTGTCCTATGCACTTCAAATTTTTTTTTTGCACTTGTCTTCACCTTGTTTATTCACTTTTAGAGTCAGTTATCTACAACATTTAAGGTGCTGTGCTCTGCAAATTTAACTAGTCCCAGATTTATAATTTTACACAAGGTTCAAGAGTTTCGCTCTGGACAACATATAAATGTTGTGCATTCCTCCTGGTTTAAAACCATTTATGGAGAAACCAATATTCATACTTCAAAGTCGAGTTCTGCAATTTCAGAAAGGCAAAATTCAACACAGTAAAATAAAATGCATGGAAACACTTTCTGGCTTAACATGTTTCTGCATCGCTGTTGAGGATTAAAACTTAGCAGAGGTTAAGTACTACCAGAGCTGGATTTATACAAAGAGTGTTACATCAACACAATATTTTTCTTCTGCCTATAATAAGTGAGAAATTAAATTGCAGATGAAAAGGAAGCTTAAAATTTTACGAAGATGAACTTTCTCTCGAGCTCTTCTTTGCACCAGGAAAATAAACTTTCAGGTAAGGAAATACTTCAAGAGTGACCCCTTCACCCTTCCTGAAAATGCTAAATATGAAATTATATTTAGCTTCTAAATGAATGTCTTCTAACTGTAGTACATACCACACAACTAGTATCATAGACTCATGGAATCATAGAATACTTAGGGTTGGAAAGGACCTTAAGATCATCTAGTTCCAACCCCCCTGCCATGAGCAGGGACACCACACACTCAACTAGGTCGCCCAAGGCTCTGTCCAGCCTGGCCTTAAACGCCTCCAGGGTTGGAGCATTCACAACTTCCTTGGGCAGCCCATTCCAGTGCCTCATCACCCTCACTGTGAAGAACTTCTTCCTTAGATCTAATCTAAACTTCCCCTGTTTAAGTTTAAAGCCATTACCCCTTGTCCTACCTCTACAGTCCCTAAAAAGGATCCCTCCCCAGCATCCATGTAGGCCCCCTTCAGATACTGGAAGGCTGCTATGAGGTCTCCATGCAGCTTTCTCTTCTCCAGGCTGAACAGCCCCAACTTTCTCAGCCTGTCTTCATACGGGAGGTGCTCCAGTCCTCTTATCATCCTCGTGGCCCTCCTCTGGACTTGCTCCAGCAGCTCCATGTCCTTTTTATGTTGAGGACACCAGAACTGTACACAATACTCCACGTGAGGCCCCACAAGAGCAGAGTAGAGGGGCAGGATCACCTCCTTTGACCTGCTAGTCATGCTTCTTTTGATACAGCCCAGGATACGGTTGGCTTTCTGGGCTGCAAGTGCACACTGCCTGCTCATGTCGAGTTTCTCATCAATCACCACCCCCAAGTCCTTCTCCTGTACCTTATGTGGTACATACCACGTAATTTTATTGAGTTTCTAAAAAGCTGGTTTTCCCCTTTTTTTGGTGAGACCTGGAAACATGCATTTACAGCTATTAAATAAGTTGGATCAGTAAAGACCTTAATTTCTGATGAGCTACTGACACTCATTCTACAATCTGAGTCAGAAACCAGCAGCAGTGCTGTGTTTTAAAAGAATTAATTTTTTTAATACCAACTATTTGGATCATAAAAGTTAAAAGTATCTATGCTCCAATACTATTAAAACATCCCTTTAAATATATATTAAATTATAGTATGACAATTTGGTAAATCTTTAAGTATCAATTACGAATTCTGCATGGTGTTATAAACACTTAATGCGCAATTGTAATTCACCTGACACTTGAATTTTGTTTAGGTGTATTCATTGCTCTTTGTTTTTATTTTACTCTTGTAAGCTGAACTTAATTAACTAGGGTGCCACGAAAGGGAAAACCAGTGAAAGGGACAGAGTACAGTGCTTATAAGAGTGAGAAAGATCATGCTCTCTTCTGTATAAACATTCATGAAATCCCAGCAAAGAAAATTTGGTTGTTGGGGAAGAAGTCATCTGATGAAAGCATATAATGCATTATGCCAGGATTCACCTGCAGGAGAGTTTTGAAGATATAAGAGGTCAGAATATCAGATTTTCATTCTCTCTAGGATTTTCATCAGTGCAGGATGAAGGGAATTTACCAGAAATAGGAGTTCAATGCGCAGGCAGGAGTGACACAGCCTGTGCTCAGCCTTTGCTTTTTGTTAATGACCCATGTTGTCTCACAGTGGATGATGAGAAATGCTATGCTGACAAACTGCACGTCACAGCATGTGTAGGTGTGTGCATTTGTGCCTACCTGCTCATATCTTCCAGGAGGATCCTGAGGGCTGGACTTCAGCCAGGATATCATGTTTTAAGCCATACAGAAGGAAAAGGACAGGGGAGGGGGGAAGGGAAAGGGTTTGAAGAATCAAACTGGATCCTAAGGACAACTATTCAAACTAATGTTTCTCAGGAGGGAAAGCCAAGGGTGCTGAGGCAATGGACAGGGCACACACGCAAGTTGCCCAGCCCCAGAAGCATTGTAACTAAAACTCACAAGGCTGCACTGTGGGAAATTGCTGCCCTGCATCCCAGATCCTAGTTATTACTTCTGATGCATTGTTTTATGGATCTAAAATATATTGGAGAAGAAGGAAAGATGATTTTATTTCATAAGTTTATTATGCAGCTTGGTAACAGGTAAGAAAATAGAAGAAATCAAATGTTTCTTTTCCATTTCTTTTTGTCCTTATTAAGTTATAAATTATATTCCTCGTCTTTCAAGCCAGCTGAAAGAAACATTCATCATTAGCAATACCAGCAGCAGAAATAAGTTCTGCGGATAATAACATTTCAGAAATTAAAATATTAATCACCTCTTAGTGATTTCCTTTAGAGTGTTTGGAAGTTGAACTATCTGAATTTGTAATTTCTTTTACCTTCTGCTCTTCACCTACCTCTGTTCATTCTATAACGCAACATATATTTCCCCAAATAAAATATTATTCAGTCTGTCTTTTTAAATATTTTAAAGCTGTCACTGTTCGTTTTTCATTTCCCCCTGCAACTGCATCCTGTAGTGATTTCCAGGTTCCATTATCTCAGAATTTCATGCATCACATTTACAGTTTGAGAAGCAAAACCCAAAGTTATAAAACTCTTTTATTGATTTAACTATTGTGTATCACAGCAGCTGTGGTTGATACTAGAGAAAATACCATATTCCAGTTAATTTTAATTTCCCATTGGTGGCTGCTGTAGCATAGAATTAAAGAATAGTAGCTGAAGTAGTAAGCTGAAGTATTTTTGGCTTATAGAGGTTGGAGGATACTTGCTCCCAAAAAAAAAAAAAAAAAAAAATTAACCCACTAAATTCAACTCCAGGTCAGTTTTGACTTTCGTAACTCCATCCATTTGTGCTTACACAGTGTTTCAAGGTTTCTTCCAGGTCAATTGCCCCTGCTTCTACCACATTTATGCTTCCTTTTTATGGTTGTATTTAGTCAGGAGCTTCTTGTTCATCCATGCTTGCCTTGGGTATTTTTGCTTGATTTCCTGCTTGTCTGGATGGACAGTTGGAGGACATTTTAACTGAAAATCTTTTCTCCATCACCCTTGTGATTCTTCCAAGAAGATCCCTGAATGGGTCAAAGTCTGCTCTTCTGAAGTCCAGGGTTGTGATTCTGCTTTTTTTTTTTTATCCCCCCTTTTGGGATCATGAACTGTACTATACAGCCAAGCTTACCCCTGACCTTCACAACCCCAACAAGTTCTTCCTTCTGTAAGTAAGAGGTTGAGCAGAGTGCTTCCTCTCTTCAGCTACTTAATCACATAGCGAGGAAGTTATCATCAAAGCACACCAGAAACCTACCAGATTGATTGTGCCCTGCTGTGTTGCTCCTCTACAGTTATCAAGTGGTTGAACTCTCCAATGAGGACCACAGAATGTGAAGCTTTTCCAGTTGTCAGGTCACATCTGTATCAGGCCTGATTACCCTGATCAGCCTGATTCAGACAGTAGCAGACACCCACCACATCACCTGTGTTAATCTACCTGCTAATCCTTACCTATGAGTTCTTGGCTGGCATTCATCATCCATCCCTAAGCAGAACTTCATGCTTTTCCACAGCTCTCTCACTTGAAGGGCAGCTCTCCCCTACGGTCCTAAACTGTCCTTCTTAAAATGCCCATATCCAGCCACTGCAGTACTCCAGTCATGTGAACCATCCCACTGTGCCTCTGTGATCTGAATGAGCTCATAGCCCTGCAATGGGCCATAATTCCTTGTTTGTTGCCCATGCTATGTTCACTGGTATACAGACACTTCATACAGTCATCCAGTCATGCTGACTTCACAGAAATTATTTCCCACCTCAGTGTGTCCACTCAGCATTTCCTTCTTTTTGTGGACATACTTGGAATGGTCACATCGTGCCCTAATCTGTTGTTTTCAGAATGTTTACTGTCTATATAATCCCATGTCATTTGCTTGGCAGCCCAGTCCACTTCCTTGCTCACTTATGGGTTGTTATCTCACTTTACTGTTAAAGCTCCCCTCACCAGCCTGATGGCAAGGACGTTTTTTCCCCATGTGCTTAGGCGGATCCTGTCTCTTCCTAGCAGTCCCTGATCATCAAAAAGTTCTGTAAAAAGGTAACACCTTGTTGTTGACACCAGCCATGCAACAGGATCTTGACCTGCAGAATCCACCCCCTCTTTCTATGCATTTTCCCTTCTTCAGCA
>NW_009919852.1:35501-41033 GCF_000696875.1 Nestor notabilis
CTCCCATTCCTTGACCTCCACCTCCAGGACCATGTAGTCATGCCTGATGTGCTCCAGGTCTCTCCCAGACTTGTCTTTGGTGTACATATGGAAAAGCAGCAGAGGTTAGGAGTCTGAGGACTGGGCAAGGCTTGGAAGTCTCACTGCAGCATCCTAGAGTCTACCCTGGGAAGCAGCAAATCTCCCCAGACAGCATGTTGGGTCAGCGGCTGCACAGTTAGAGTCATCCCCAAATTATCACACAACAGCAAGTCAGTTACTAGCTATAGTAACCAGCTGACACACAATGCATGTTCATCAAAACAATGCTCATAGAAAACCTATAAAACAACCCTTCTAATTTAATCTTATTTTGGTAAAAACAAAGCAGTCCTCATGGGTACTGATTGTTACAATTTTTTCTTAACGTGGCATATTCTGATGCAAATGAAGTAACCAAGAGTACATAATGCATCATTAGTCTTAGTAACGAACTGAACATTCAAAATGGTAAGGAGTAAAAAGAAGAAAGGGGGGGGAAGTAAAAAAAAAAATCCCCAGTGCTGAATAAAAGGATCTGGGTGCTTTGATTGCCAGACAAATAGAATCAAAAATGTTATCACATTGTCTGTTTCTAAAAGACAAGTTTTCTCAGGTAACAACAGATAGTCATATACAAGACAAAAAATGCATTAGTCTGCATCATTTAGCAATGGTAAGACATTAGACAGAACATGGTGTTTCATTCGAAATAACTTACCTTAATAAAGTTATATACAAACTGGAGAAAACACTGATGAGAATAAGAATGATGAAATTTAGAATCATGAATTAAGAAGAAAAGTTACAAGAATTGTGTTTATTTAGCATAGAGGGAAGACTGAAGTCTGGCAATATGAGAGCCTTCCCCTTTTTTCCATGGAAGGACTACAGTGAAGAAAATCATTATTAAACAAGAGATATCTGGATTAGATATAACACGGGGAAAAAATCTTGTAAGGCTGGTTAAACACTAAAATGACTACACAAGAGTTTTATGCATGCATTTCCAACATGGGAATCAGTCAGGGATGTTACAGATATGCCTATCCTGCCTCAGAACACAGAGATGGATGAGATGAATTTGGAAAGTCTCTTCCGGCCTGAGTTTTCCACAATTCTGTAATTCCTTTTGATCTAGCTTTTCCTTCTAGAAAGGAAGAGGAGATACTGCTCTGCTCCCAAGACAGCTGGTTTGGGGCTTTTTTTCCCCAAATCTATTTTCCCAAGTCTATTTTACCAAAGGGGCATGCAATCCTTAGTTCATCAGGGAAGATAAAAAGTAAGAAAAGCAGCATTTAACAGGTCAATAATCACAGCAGAGGTGTGAAGAAGGCAGTTTCACTTGCCTATACCCTCTTACTTTCTAATTAGGTGCTGACAACGTGGTTGACACTGTATAAGATGCAGAGAGAGTTCTTGCTCTGGGGAGCTCAGTGCCTAAGAACCAAAGAATGAAGATCCCTTAGGACTAGTTCTTGCTTACATGTGCTTTAAAGGGTTGATAATTTTTCAGTGTTAAACCTATGAATCACATTCTAAATTGAGACAGAGATAAATAGAAAGCAAGCTATTTCAGGTGAATAGGGACTTGAAAAAAATCTAGGCAACGTGCTGCTTTTGGCAGGCAGAAGAATATTAATATAGAAGTAAGTGCTGAATGGCATGGATATCATCACACTAGCTAAGAATAGAAAAGCTCTGTCTCTGCTATCACAGAAGAGGTTGATCACTCTATTTAAAATACGGGAGTACTTCATGGTACATCTGGCATTTAAATACTCTATTAATGAACTTCCATTCTTATTCAGAGTTGCTAGCAAAATATATCCCCTGAGCAAACAGTCCATTGTCAGTGACTGACAGAAACACAAATTTACTCATGAATTAAAAAAAAAAATAAAAATTTCCAATCATATAACAGTGACACCCCCCCGCCCAACCAATTATACAACTCTGCATAATTCACATGATGGATGTAAAAGTCACTATGAGGATCAAAAGAATATTTCCCATTCTATTCCAAGCTTAGCAAGGGAATTTTTAAATCTTAGAATCAGAATCATAGAATAGTTAGGGTTGGAAAGGACCTTAAGATCATCTAGTTCCAACCCCCCTGCCATGGGCAGGAACACCTCACACTAAACCATGTCACCCAAGGATCTGGCCAACCACCGCCAGGGATGGAGCAAGCACAACTTCCTTGGGCAACCTATTCCAGTGCCTCATCACCCTCACAGAGAAGAACTTCTTCCTTACATCTAACCTAAACTTCCTCTGTTTAAGTTTGAAGCCATTACCCCTTGTCCTACCACTACAGTCCCTAACGAAAAGTCCCTCCCCAACACCATTATTGGCCCCCTTCAGATACTGGAAGGCTGCTATGAGGTCTCCATGCAGACTTCTCCAGGCTGAACAGCCCCAAATTTCTCAACACTTAACTGAAATAAAATGCCTGAAAAAATAAACATAAGTTTCAAAATATACAGAAATTCATGTCAGAATTCAATAGTTTTGAAAGGCAAATAAACAAATGCAGGACAAAAATATTCTGGGTAATTTTAACTACATTCATTCTTTATGTAAATAAACATACAACACTGCTCTGCCATAAAGGCCAGCTTTCAATTAAACAGGTTATGTATATCACATAATTTTTCACTGCTGAAGACTTTTGACTTTCTATCTAGATGTATACCAAAGGCATCGTCTATGGGAGTAGAACAATATAGTTTTGTGATCTCTGTAATGGTGTTTATCACATTCTATATTTTAAGTTAAATTTGCATTGTAAATTTGTCTATCATGTATTTTAGGATTGCTGATCTAACTTCAACTGATTGAGTTCTGCATCACAAAGCTGATTTACTTTGCTTCTAAGACAGTTTTTGCCTACACTAAATTATCACTGATTCTGTTACATTTAAAATAATATATTAATTATACATTTCAATGGCAACAACACCTCTTAATTCAGGGATTGCTACATTTTAATGCAATGCAAGCTAGAGAATTATTAATGAGGCCAAGTGGTCTGTGAGGATGTGTGAAGCCCACGAAGCCAGATGTACGTATCAGTACTTCTTAAATCAGAATGACTCAGAGGATAACTTGCAGTTGTGTAGGAGGCATCAAGACAGTGGTCTGGTAATGTGCAAAGTATTTCACTGAGCTGCAGCCAACAAAGAAATGCCTCATATTTTCATTAGGGCAAGACAGAAAAGGGCAAGATTATCATTACAGGCAACGACAATACAAAACTATAACTAAGTAGCAATGGTATATCATGTGTCATCACAGATATGAGACTGTAATAGGAAATAAGTTTTACATAGTATCTATATAGGAAGTCTATATTAAACCCATTAAGTTCAACAAGTTATTGGACCTGGAAGACATTTTAAATATAAATTATCGCTAATTTATTTTGCCAAGTTGGGAACAGGACAAAAATCTACTTCAGATTAGTAGAAGTCTTAAGATCTTGATGCACAGATATCAACCGAAATCATATTTTGAACCAAATATTTGTCTACTGATCTTGCATTAACCTTTCCTCTTGATGTATACTCATTATAATGCTCCGTGGAGTCAGGAATGGCTAAAAAAGATCAGACTAAGAACTTAAAGTCAGATATGCCTTTAAGGATGACAGGACAAGACCTTAATTTCTCTTGAATAAATGCTGAAGAGACCAAAATAATTCCTTAAACTGTCTCTGTGAATTGATACTTTATTCAAAAATATCCCTTCAAGGATGGGTAACTTTTGTACTGATGGGTTTAACTGAACAGAGAAGAACCAAATGACTGAAGACAGGTCTGGAAAATGATCAAAATAAACAAGTGGATCCATGACTCAATTGGCCATAGGTAAGCAAAGATCTGAACAAACCAGAAGACAAAGGATATAGTGTGAAGAAAAAAGGAATTTTGCCAATACCTCTTCCAACTCCTTTGTAAAATAAAGTCATCCCAATATCCACTCCAAACTGCTAGAGACTGGAAACATATCCTTTCCCTGTATACATTTCTTTGCAAAAGTTTATAATTTGAAACAAAAGAAAGAAAGCAGGCAGCAAAAAGCTTTGCAGTTCTTAGGTACATGGATGGCAAATGGCAGAATGACACAGCTGAGTACTCTGGTTTGAGTGGCCACCTGGGGTGACAGTTAAACATGCACCTCCATACACTCCTGCCCAATGGACTGATGGAGTACACTGCTCTCTCAATGCTCTTTCATTTGAAAGTAAAATTACAACACCTGCAGCTTCAAATGCCTTCTCTTCCAGGCAGCAAGTGTATAAAATAACATCTTTTTGATGATCAATTTCTGCATGACGTCTCCAACGCTAATGCTTCCTCTATTAGTAGTGACTTCTGTCTCCGCTCCTCATTTTTAATACTGCACGCAAAATCAGTCTTCAGACATAATCTCCAAGCACTCTACATAAGAAACTACAGATCATACTTAAACTGTTCGTTAAGAAAGGTGAAATAAAACTATTCCTACACCTTTACATCTTATAAAAAATGTACAAGGAGTTTTCTCTGAAAGTATGAGTTTTGTTTGCTTAATGCAGGAGTATTTGTGACTCACAAAATGTGGGAACATTAAGGGAAAAATCCCCCTTGAATTCTGTTCTGAAAACTCACATTACAGGAAAAAAAGAAGCAAGAGATTCACCCAGCTGGCAAGTACCTTCCTTTGGGATAGCTAGACTATTCTTTGCCAATATGTTCATGTGTAACAGTGCCAGAACATACTCTTAAGTTCTTTGCAATTATGGCATAGAATTTCAGCTCTGCATCCACTTGTAAGACTATCCTGTAGTTCTGTAGTTACATGTGAAGTTTCCAATATGATATGCTGAGTACCTAAGTATTATTGCTTTTCTGTCAGTATGTTTCAGTAACTGCCAATAAAGAAAGCATAGATAATGCTGTGCTGTCTGCAAGAGTTCTTTCTCACCTATTTCGTAGACATCATAAGAAACCTTAATCCAAAATTTAAAGCAAAAAGAACAAAATATGTCCTAACATTTTTATGTATTCTGATACACAGCCCACACCTAGTTAAAAAAAAAACAAACAAACAAACAAAAAAAAAAAAACCACAATAATTCTGTCAAAAATCTGATATAAGTGGTGTTTTATGACCAGTTTGAAGGTCTTCCATCTTTCAGTGGTGCAAGGACAGTACACCAAGAAAAGACCTCTGTAATGAGAGCTATAACCTCCTCTGCCTCCTGGGATCTCAGATCCTTTGACAGCTCAGCCATTGCCTTTCCAAGATTTAATTTTTTTTTTTAATTTTTTTTTACTTTTGTCCCTGATAAAAAAAGACTCATCTTCACCCAACCCAGACCATGGTGGGGGTGAGATGTTGATCACTAATCAGAGACTAAGCCAGGAGCAAAGTCCTAGAGTCTTATTATTTTGACACCTCATACACTGCAAATCTGTTATGAATTTTTGTTCACTTGATAGCAACTTTAATCACATATGAAAGAGT
>NW_009919852.1:41064-43368 GCF_000696875.1 Nestor notabilis
ACCACAGTGGATTTCTTATTTATAAAGACACCTTTACTATAAAGGGAAATAAACAGGAATGTTGTTGAAATACTAATAAAAAGTGCTTAAAGCTTTTCAAATACTCGACTTCTTTCTTTCAAATACTTGACTTTCTTCTTTCTTCTCTTTCTATGAACCCCAAACCTTTTTAACTGATTGCCCATGTAGTGTCAAGCTTGTTAACACTTGAGTTGCTGGATCTAGTGACACTACTGTAATACTGTAGCGTATTTAATTTGCAGTGTAGATTAAAGTTGCAATATTTTATCTTCACTGGTGATATGCTTCATTCTTTTCAGATCAGTGTTTATAAAAACCATGTTTATAGGCATCTATCGACAGCTGAATAGGATTGTTCTCAAAAACCTTGATTCACTTAATGGAAAAGGATTAAAATTTCTTCAACATTATTATCTTCCTCTGTAGGAGGATTAAATTGATATACTTGAAAAAATGGGGATGGGGGGAAGGTGTGTCTGCTGTTGGTTTAGGTTTCTGTTTTAGTATGCTCAAACCAAGAGAGAAATCCCATCTACTGAGAATACTGAATCCCACAGTATCAATTTAAAAAACATACTTCTGGTAACTGATCTATTTTTGTGTGGTATACGGTGTGCTGAAATCTGCAAGTGGATTGTCTAATAAAGGTATTGGACTGAAGATCAACATCCCACAGTAAAGTGACTGCCTTGTTTCTTGCATCATTTCAGATCAACCTTAGCTAGTAGATTCAGGAACAGCTAGGTGAGATTAAGTACTGCCTTGGCCAGGAGAAGGACTAAATAAACTTGCAGATCTCTACTGCATTTAACTTTCAGGATTTTATAGAAAATGATCCTTCTGTGACTAAGGCCTCAGCACTGCCAGAACTCAGACTAGACTGAACCAAATAAAAGATCTGTTTTGCTTTGCTTGTTCCTTTTTGTAATCAGTAACCTGTATTTCCAGATATTGGCTTATCTGAATGCAGCCAAAAAGTATGTTTCTAGTACCTACACTTGCAATAATAATGTGCATAAATGGACTGACAGAGGAAAAGAAACTAAGGAAACACTACTTTAGTAATGTTATTCCTTACATAATAAGAAAGACATCAGAGTGAGGCAAGCCAGAGTGAAGTGAAGCAATTCAGACATGCCACAAAAGGGTCACAGCTGAGGTACTCTGACCTGGACTGCAAGGTCCTATTCTGAAGGACCTTGATCAGGTCTTTCACTAGCAGGACATTCCATCTTACTTGGGAATGACTGTGAATTGTACGGTTATGCTGATGTGCCACACAGGGGAAAATCATTTAAATTCCAAACTATTTTAACTAACTAAACAATCCAGGGATTCAGAATTTTTTTTTTTTTCAAAATCAGGGCTTAATTTCTGATTTGATGAGCTGCAGTTTACTAATAAAATGCTAGCAAAGACAGGAAGATAGGTTGGGATTCCTATTTCATCTCTGTTATCAACAAATGTACTGGCTAAAATCAAGTTTCAAAAACTTTCAGTGGAGCAGGCAGAAACAATCTACATTGAATTTTTGAAGTTTAGGTATGTCCTACAAGAGTCAGGTTCGCTGTTTCATTGTAACATTGAAATTACAGAAGTGTAGTTAAATTAGGGTTGAAATGATGGCTCAGAAGGACCAGGCTAGGAAAGAACTGTTAACTTTTGTCTTCTGGACTTTGAAATGCTAGGAAGTAAATCTTTCTTTCAACCCATTCTTCCCTAGCTGCAAAATACGATAAAATATTGAGTGGAGTCTATTTTCACTCCGGAGAATGGGAAAGAGGAACAGATTCTTTCTACATTCACAACATCAAGTCAATAAACCAGTAAGCAAAACTAGTTATCTTTTGAAAACTATTCTATCATTTGTACATCATAACCTTCTAAAGACTTGTCTCCTGTCAGAGAAACTTCATAATTTGCATCAGAATTGCCAGTTGACCAATGTTGATAGACACACATGGGAAATACTAGAAAAGGTTTCTTTCTCCTCCTACTCATACAGCTGGAAAAGAAACCAAATAGGATGGGTGATTAGCTAATTACAGAGCCTTTGGAAAGTATATGGACAGCTACATAGAAAGTACATGGGCATAGCTGAATTCTTTTGTTTCCCTCTTCTTTTTTCCATCTTCAAAAAAACTCCTTTAAAATAAAAGGTCTTTTTTCCTAATGTAAACTTCCCTGCTTCTCTCCCTTCCTAAATGATTATTTTGTTCCTGAACGAGCAAGTACAGAAGAACTTCCAGAAAAAAAAATATTCCTAGTTTCAGACCAGGAATG
>NW_009919852.1:43399-62778 GCF_000696875.1 Nestor notabilis
CATGCAACGTAAAGATAAAAATATGATACACTCCATGGGTAGTTACAAGTTTCACCCCTGTAATTTCATGGGTAGTTGCAATTTCATCCTCTGAAGAGGTCCTAAAGCTTGTTGAAATGCTACAAGAAACTTGGCCCAATGGAAATATCACCATTATATTGACCCTTAGTACCTGAAGTCTGTCATGTAATACATTGCTGCTGTGACTTCTTTCTGTATCCTCAATTTCCCCTTCTTAACTTCCTGCTTCTCTTAAAATGACATTTTGTCAAAGTAATATAATTCTTTTCTGTTGTTCTTTTCCACAGATTACTCTATTTCTGCATGCTATATAACTGAAAAGAAAAATTGCAATACCAGAAACTTCCTAAATTGGCATGGCTTTCTGCTTTGCAGACATCAGAAATTTAAAAAACAATGAGAGATTTACTTACCTGGCAGAATATTTTCTACAACCTTTTCCCAGATTCCATCTCAGTAAATTACGATGGAGCAAAAGTAAACACTAGCATCCTGCAAAGTGCCCTTGGTGAAGGATAAGGACTTGCCTTCCATGGAAGCGTTTTCAAAATAAATTCTTCCACTGTATTTGTCTTCAACATGTATACCATAGCAGAGATGCAAGACAGCTGTATTTTCTTTATGAGTTACATTATGTTTCATCCAGGATGCCTGGATTATCTTGGCTTTTTTGGATATACACTTTCCAGTTTCACCTTCTCAGTAAGTTTTACAGTTGAATCCACAAACTTTTCTTCCATGCTGGCTAAAACACATAGAAATTCAGTTTCAGAATTAACATAATTGGAAATTGAAATTCTAGAATAACTCAGAAACAACTTTGGTAGCACTACAAGCCAAATACTGAAGAAAATTTTCATTAAAACCCAAAAAAAGCAAAGCTTAGAAATTATTATTACTTCTAACTTGTGAATATCATTGAATAGTTAAAATTTGTCTGAACCACACAGTAACACACTTGTGAATTCTGATCATATCTGTCATGATGTGATGAAAAAAGGAAAGATGTTAACTAGAACTAAGAAAGCAGCCTTACTTCCAGAAACGTGGAGAAGTGCAGTAACAAGACCCGCATGGTGCATCTTGAACAACACTGGAATCAGTGATTGCAGTGCAACACAGTTTTATGCAATCTCTGTGCACTGTGTGCCTTTCATGTAAAAAGGATGTTTTTCTTTTGAAATATGCAAAACATCATATGCTTTTTACTTTCACATTCTAAGAAACACCAGGCTTGAGGTTTCGGCGCAGTTGCATCAGAAAGAGTCTAGATTCCTATCCAAATCCACCTCAGAGTAAAGTTTTCATTACTGAAGATTCTCTAGCAGTATGCATGAGTACTATGACAACTGATGAAGCAGGAAACCTTTAGGTTTCATCAGCAGAAGCAAACAGAATTGTTTCATGCTATGTATCCAAAATCAACAGAATTTCTCAGTTTTTCTGACACTGCAGTCAAACATTTATCTATTATTCAGGGAGTATAAAATCTAAAGAGAAGATAAGACAGTTCCTGTACATTAGAGGTCATAATTCTGTGACTAGTTATAAAAAGGAGTGTCTTAAGGACTGAGAATTTATTTTTGATAACTTGTCATGCGATAATATTTTGGGATAAAAATTATGCAGCTCGAAAATTCTTGCTCAAAGGTGTAAGAATCCGGAGTATTCATGACTCATGTTGAAATTTGTGAAAACAAGCCACACTGTTACACTCTTTATGTATTTTTCTTAGGAAAGAAACCTAAGTTTTATGGAGCTGCTTAAAATTGGAATATGATCGATTTGAAGTCAACAGTAAGCTTGAATCAGCTGGTTAAAATTTTCAAATTAAAAAAAAAATGTAATTTGAACTAAAGCTGATAACAGAAATGGGTATTTGAGGTGAGTAATAGCCTGCAGAAACTTGAGCAGTACTTACCATTAGATCTGTTTAAAACATCTTCTATAGTGCAACAACATGTCTGGAAGCCAAAAACCGAGTATATTTATCTGTATCAATCTATGTATGCTTTAGGATAATACAATATTTTTACTGTTTGCAGTCACTTCATATTGCCACTTCCTAGGTAGATCTGTAATTTTCCATTTTTGTGGTTGCACATATTTTTACTCTACCTTATCAATAAACACAGAATCCTCCAAACAGTGAAGTAATGAAAAAACTGGACTCTATATCAGTTTTTTACTCAAGAGGATGTACTACCTGAATGAGAGCCTGATTTGCTCTTAGAAAATCTCAAAAGAAAATCTATGAATACCTTGATAATAATGTGTCTTTTGCTAAAATTTAGGAAAAAAAATTAAAGTTTACTTCCCACAGTCTTGTAAGCTGGCATGATCCTTATATTCCTGTTATCTAGAACAATTTTCACTGAGAATTCAAGTATTTTATTAATTTTCTTCTTCTGGATGGCCTCTCCTTGGAAGGGAGGAGATCTGAGGTTCAGTGTGAAAAGTCAATAAAGTTTGGAGGCTTTTTTAACCTTCATGATTTTTCATTTTTACAAGTGACTTCCTAATTTTTCCTGTATGAGAAATCATGTTCTCAGCTGTAGGTAATTGCACTCATTGTCAGTAATGTATTCCCCCTCACCGGAACTTTTTTTTTGTTTTATGAAGAAGTTTTATTCTTTGAATTCACCAGATACATTACTCACAGATCAGAAGTTCTTTTTAAAAAATAGAAAATACTATATGCAAAATATTTTCCTAGAAACCTGAGCTTAGCCTTCCAAATAATGTTTCATAAAAATGACTCCTCATTAAAGTTTCTAATGACCTTGTCTCTTCATTTGTGCATTATTTTTATTTCAATTACTTCAATATTATAAGAATTTCTGCAAGTACTGGAATTTCACAGCAGCACAAGTTTTGAGAACTAATAAAGTCCTACAACACAACAAGCTTCTTTCAAGCAACTTCGCATTTTCTAAAAGTAGGACTTAGATTTCAATTAAGCAATTGAAATTGTCCAATCCACCCAAAATCTGGATTTGCAAAGTACATATACCCAGTCAGTAGCCTATCTGATGCTGAGTGCAAAAATTGAAATAGAAGAGAATTGATTTGGAGAATGAGTCTTGTTTTATTTGCATTACAAAGTTATCGCTTTGAGCAGATCAAAAGATTACCCTACATTTAGCTTGTCTCAGGAAACAGAAGTATTACTGGTAAGAAAAGAAGGAAATGGGAAGCTTTGTAAACTGAACTGCAGATTTTGTATTGGAAAATAATGGGTCTTGTGAGTTTAAGGGGTCCAGTTCCTGGATGCTGTGTGGCATCACAGACCTTAAACCTGCTACACAGGATCTGTATGGTTCCCACATTTAAATCTTTAACCTCAGTGGCTGGCTGTTCTCAAACTGCAGTTGCAGAAGAGTCAAAAAGACAAAGTATCTCTCTCTAGCCTGAAATATTCTTTATGTCATTCTGCACACATGTATGGTAGTTTACAGATGCGTGGTGTTCCACAAAATCTAAAGTGGAATGAAAAATACAAACGTATGTGGTGGGTTTTTTACTATTAGTATTAAAATTATTTTACACATCTGTTTTCTTTAATTAAAGCTAAGATGTAGTACTCAGGAAGTCTCAGAAATTAAGACAAATTTCTTTAAAGTAAAACTGTTTTTCACCTATTTATATATATAAATTAAAATTTTATTACTCTGAATTTCATGCTTGTTTCTCTCCATCTGGCATTAAAAGAAAAACAGAAGAAATTAATGCCCAACCCCCATATAATGACTAAGTATCAGTGTTAATATGTTAATGTCTAAAGACATTTATTTGCTGTACAACAGGCACAGTTACTACAAAAGTCTGGGATTCTTGGTCAGTTAGCCCCAGGAATGGGGTTCCTTGTCATACCTGCTAAAAAAAAGCAGCCTGTAACTGGAGTGTTCCTGCATCTCCCTCTAAAGACTGAAATGCAAGTTCCCTCTAAACACCTGGGCAACATGCATGCAAGTCACAAGTTAGAAAGCTGTAGGCATTGCAAAAGTTGACTCTACTGGTATAATTTGGGAGCAGGCTCATACTTAAAGCGTCACATTTTCGCAGGAGATGCAACCCATAAAAACAGAAATACACACAGCCTTCACACCACCCTTCTAAGCTGTGGACCTATCAAAGCAGGTAGTGTAAGGGAAGGTCCATCATGCATCCCCCTCCCTTCCAGCCACTCCTCACACCTCTCTTACCTCTAATCTCTGTTTCTACCTACTCCCCAGTACTGAAAGTCTGGAAAATCCACATATCTCTGTGAATAAGAAATTCACATATCATCTGTGGATAAGAAACACAACAGCAGCAGCAGCTGCACATCTCATGGTCACTCCATCACTTGAGCAGCACCTTGGGCTCTGCATGTCTGGATCTCTGCCTACCTTTCCCCACAGTTACTTCCTTCCCGGTAACTTCACTTTCTCTCCATCCTTTGAATTCCAAGGCAAAGGAAGGGAAGGCTCACAAACAAGCTGCATTTAACTAATTGTTGGCTAAATGCCAATTACAGTTTGACACCAAAAGCATCATGGTGAGATTTTTTCAGCTGAATGTACAACTGTAGGATGTGGTTTAAATAAAAAAAAAAAAAAAAAAAGAGAATGAGCAAAACAGATTATGTATTTTTATCATGACTTGAACATACATCTTTGGTGACCCTGGTGCATTACTTTCCCAGACTCCAATACATAGATAATATGCAATGAATGCCACTGTTTCAAAGCATGTCACAATAATCTCTGTAATGAGGTTTTTTAATGGAAATTGCTATGAAAGTATGAAGAAAAAGACATACATACAGGGCCAGCACAATATGTTAATACCCTCTTTAGTGATTCATTAGTATTTAAGATTTAACAGACAGGCCTGTAGCAGTACTGCAGAAAGAGTAGAAAATATACTTTCAGACTGCTGTTACCTCGAGAAAAAAAAAAAAAGGCCTTGACTGTGGCAGTGCAGTGAAGCAGGAACAGCTGAAAAATAGAGCACTCCAGGTACCACTTCTTTGTGAACAAACATGACTTACAGGAAAATGATCAGGGCAAAAAAAAATCTTTAGTTTCAGTGAAGATAATGAATCAAATGGGTTGAGAGGAGGGAGGTTTTAGCTCTTTCACACTTGGTATGAGCATCCCTGTACATTAGCTTTAACTGTGTAGAAGACAGGTTAACCAACCCAAAACAGTTCAGTAACAAGTAATACTGTTTTTGTCTATTCTGTGTCTAATCTAACAGAAGCAGTAAAGTCCCCAAAACTAGATTCATCTATAGGCATGCTTGATTCCGTAACATAATGGATAGCATTCTTCAGTATGTATTCATTAACCTCCAAGATGTTAACACCATCTTTTCTCTCTAACACATCCTTTCTCGCCTTCAAAGAGAAAGAAAAAAGTTGTGAATTCAATACAGTTGCATTTTGCGTATATATTGGTAAAGATGATTCAGGGTGGGGAGGATCTAAAAGGCTTTCCCAAATCTAGAAAAGTAAAGAAAATATAATCTACATACTCATGTTTCTCAATAATTTTTTATTGTTAAGCACATTGGCCTCCAAGAGGCTATGTTATGCAAATTATAGTTCTATGATGAAATGCTTCAACCCCAAAAAATCAATCATTGTGAGAGGATATGTATTCAGAAATCTTTAGATAAAGGACTATGTTTCTGCATTTCTGGAACAGGAAAATCATTTACATTTTTGGCACTGGAACACTAACTGGATATTCATCCTAATATAACACCTAAGTGGGACAGGAAGTTAAAGACTGTTTGTGATAAGAAACACAGCTGTAATATGAAGGCAAGATAAGACTTAATGCTGAGATTCAGGAAGGGTATTTTCACAGTTTTTTTCAGGGAGATTATTCACAAGTAATGGATTCCATTGGAACATAGAAAACTATGTTTAGTGACAGCATAAGCCAGTGGTGAGATGTACTAATAGTATAAAGGTCTGATTTAGGCAGTGGAAGAAACATCACTGCTGAAGAAATTCTGAATACCACAGAGCAATACTGCTGCCACCTGTCAAGCAAAGTGGTTTTGGTAGGAGCTAATAAGGTTTGTGGGGTTTTTTTAGTTCATTGTGTAAGTAATGTTCCTTTGACGTGTTCATAGTAGGAGAGTCCACCTGTGATGACTTGCTGAACTTCAGTGAAGTTTGCATGTCTGCCTGTGAGGGGGAAATCCTTAAAGTAGCCATTAAAAGTACTACTCTGTCCATTTGAATAAAACAAACGTGAAAAATAGAGCGAAAAGGTGAACTGAAGATAATTATGAAGACAATGAAAAAAGCCAAGTTGATCTGCTTAAAAAAGAGAGATCAACAAATAATCCCAAGAAAACATCCAGTTAACTTATTTTGTTTACATTTTTATTTACGTGATAGCTTAATGATAAAAGCTATCACCATGCTTTTTTCTTCCATCTAAACCTTTTTTGCTAGGTGATCTTAGCTGTAAATGTCTGCCACTGCTTAGGTCAATAAGGTATCAAAAATGTCCTTTGTCCTGGGTTCACCTATAGCAGTCATTTATTCTCCTTCTTAGTAGCTGGTGCGGTGCTGTGTTTTTGACTTTCAGCCTGGGAACAACACTGATAACACCGATGTTTTTAGTTGTTGCTAAGTAATGTTTACTCTGACCAAGGACTTTCTCAGTCTCATGCTCTGCCAGGGAGGAGGGGAAGCCAGGAGGAAGCAGAGGCAGGACACCTGGCCCAAACTGGCCAAAGGGGTATTCCATACCACAGCACGTCATGCCCAGTATATAAACTGGGGGGAGTTACCCGGAAGGCCCAGATCGCTGCTCGGGTCGGGCTGGGTATCGGTCGGCGGGTGGTGAGCGGTTGTGTCCTCTCCCCTTGTTATTCCTCTTATCATTATTATTGGTAGCAGTAGTGGTTTGTATTATACCTTAGTTACTGGAGAGCTGTTATCTCAACCCGTGGGAGTTACATTCCTCCAATTCTTCTCCCCATCCCTCCAGGAGCGAGGGGAGGAAGAAGAGGAGGAGTGAGTGAGCGGCTGTGTGGTTCCGAGTTACTGGCTGGGTAAAAATATTTTATAAATTGTTTTACTTTTATAATAAGAAGGAAGTACTGGATTTCTATTCACATTTTGTTGGTAATTAATCTATGCATTTTCATCCAGTTATAACATGGAAGACAGCATTAGAAAACATGAAAGAAGTTAATTTGCAAAGGAAAGTAGTAAATTACACTTGTATATCTAAGAATTTAATGTAATAATGTGTTTATATTTTTCTTGGCTTCCTGTTGAAGTCTTCGATTTTATGAGTTTCCAGAAAGTGATATTATTTGCAGAAACCTTAAAGTTCTGTTTTAATCAAAGAAAAATGAAAGCTGAAAGGCTTCAAGGTTCTCACACAAATCCATTAGTGGGACAAGAAATGGACCTTTCTGTTTCAGAGCACAGCCATTCTCATACACCTATTATTTTTCCCGAATTATCCTTTTCCTGGTTCAACTCTACTTTTTATGTCCACCATGTTGCTAAAAAAAAAGCCCTGCTAAAAGTCAGTTTAAGGAAATTAATGTTGCTGGATTTTTTCTTTTGCTGGCAGAGGCTTACAGAGCTGTTTCCTAAACAGTACCTTCAAATACAGCCTGGATGTGAAAACTTCCTGCAGAGGTGGTTCATCTAAGCTTGAGGTTATCCTTAATTGTAGGATGTTGTCAGCTCAGATATGTCTCCAAGAAAAATCTGTAACTTTTACATGGCAAAGAAGCTTATGACTTTTAAAATGGCCTTCAAAATCCAGGGAGAAAGGTAAAGAGAGAAAACAATGCATCTTTCATTTATGGCATCTTTTAACTTTTTTTGTTGATGCATCCAGGACCTGACACAACCTACCTTTCTAGCAAAGAAAGTTATCTTGAGCATCTTCTTTTTCTTAAGCCCTTTTTGTGCCCCTTTATTTGGAAAAAGCTTGGTAAATAGCAAATTGACAGTTAATCATTTTCTGATAATGCACTTCTCTTTCATACAAGATCAGCTTAATGAGCCAATGCTATCTAAAATCTCCCCCCGAAACACAAAAGAAAAGAGAGAAAACCGAAAACAAAGGACACCACCCCAAACATCAAACCCAAATATTCTCGAGTTAGTAGCAATGATGCATAAAGCAGAAAAATAGATAACTGCTTGCTTTGATAGCTATTTCTAGTTTTATGAGCTCTGCATATTGTTTTTTCTGTTTAAAAAAAGGAGGAGGGTGCCATTGTGCAACAGAGATGGAAACTGCTAGTGGTGCTGACCTGGCTGCTGCAGCAGAGGCCAGCCTCTCCCCTGACCTGCTGCTGAGATGAGCTGGGTGCAGATGTCAAGAGGTGACAAGATGAAGGTCAGGGAGGATGCCATGTGCTTGCCGTCCAAGTTCTGACTTTAGGAGTCAGGAGCAGGTGAGATGGGATCCCAAAGCAGACAAGACCTGCAGGCTCAGTGTCAGGCTGCCTTATAGGCTTTAAGTGGAGCTGCTCACCCAGGCGCAGTGGAGAAGCTTCACAGCTGAAATGGGGGAGAAACCTGTTCACATGAAGACACAGGCTTCAGGGGAAAATCTGTTTTCAAACTCATTTATTTAGTCTGGAGAGCTGTCTTTTTAAAGAGTTGTCTTGTTCTGGATTATTGTGTTCGGAAGAAACTCAGCCAAGTACACCAAGGTTGTACCTTGGTACGGTAGCTTCAGGGAAAGCAGCAGTAGTTCCAACATGCTGACTTAGTGGGCCTTCACACAGAAAGGGTTGTGTTCAGATTTCTAGATGCACATGGCACAAATGCATCAACATTTATTTCTTTTTCTCTTTTCCTATTTTGACTGGTTTTAAATGTTGCAAGAGGTATCAACCCAACTCAAACTACCACTTAAAAGAAGCATACTTCAGAACAAACAAACATCTTCCCCTGCAAGTACATTGCTTAAATATATTAAAAATAGAAACAAATAACCCCCTCCAACATTTTCTAGTATACTTTTGAATGAACAATGAACTAAACTCTCTTCACTCTAGGGGTGGGAAATGGCTTTGGAGAGGGGATTAGGGAGGACACAGAAACTATGTAAGAACTACCTCTTACCAAATCCTTACACATGAAATGAAAGTATCAACATAGACTAGAGAAAAATTTAGAATTCTGTTCTATTTTAATGCATTCAGATAGTCTGTTGGGCTTGGAGTTAGTTTGTTGGGGGTTTTTTTGACATTTACTCCCCCATATACTAATACATAGCAATTCCTCAAGTAGAAATATCTTTCCTACTAAAATCTAGAACAGATGTTTCTTGAGCATGTCGTTATTTTGCAGTTCATTTGCTTAGGCAAAGCCCAACAAACCAGTAGAGCTTTTCAATAAAGGTATCATAGTCAACTGTCAAATAATGAAACCAAGGAATATCTGCTACAACGATTTGTTTTAGTAGAAATAGCATAATTGTTCCATAAACTCCTGCCAGATATACTACAACATTCTACATCTGGTTTATGCTAATGTAGTTCCAAAGAAATCAATGATATTTATACTGACATAAAACAGCGGTGAGTCATAGTCTCAACTAGACCCTTCAGTTCAAGAAGGAAGATCAGAGATTTTTCTTTATTTTTCCAAAATTTAGCCTATAACCATGTTCACAGATTTCTAAGAACCTGAAAGTTTAATTACATCTATAGGGCTTCTGAGCACCCATTACAGAATCATCACAAGTTATTTTATGAGGATTTATTTTTTTAAATTGAATTATTGTGACTGCATAGATCTTTTGTTTCATTATTGTGCCCATAATGAAATGTGCACTGATCTCTGACAGATTTTTTTTTAAATTCTGTCTGTGATCTATAGGAATCATAAAATTAAAAGTAGCATATCTGCAAAAAAAAAGGCTTATCAACTATCCTAATGTAACTATCCTAACAGATTGATGCTGCTATCAATTAAAAGTATTATGCTTCTATTTTTATGGTTAGGTTCAATTCTTTTTAGTTGAAATCATGCGTGAAGCCCCTGACAGGTTGAAATATAACCTGTTTTGAACTTAGGAAGTTAAAAATTGCAGGTGTTTCTTTTCTTACAAGTATGTCTTTCTATTTTCAAAGGATTTTTTATTTCTTTTTGTTAATGTGAAAGAGATTTTTTTTTTAAATGGTAACAATCTGAGTTTATGATGTGCAAGTGTTCAAAAGTTTACCAGAATAATTTGGTGCATTAGATGGTCAGGAATTTAAATAGATAATCCCAGGTAAACCTTGGTAAGATAATTTCAAAATGCTCTTTGACCCACTTAGGTTGATCAGAAAAAGTCAGAGACCTTGGTTTTGCAGGCAGTTCATTCTTAAAGATCTAATGGGAGAGGGATTGTCATGCACAGATTGGACTGTCACACATACAACTCCATCGTTTGGATTATTCAAGCTGATAGCCTGGATCAAGAACTCCAAGATCAAAATTGCATCTACCAACTTCCTTGCAGTAGTGTTTGTATCCATTGCAAACTAGATGCATTTTGCAATAGGAAACCTGGCTATATAGTATTAGTACTTTTTGTTTGACCCTTTTGCAAAGCATAAAATCAAAGATACCCTGTATTCTTACAGCTGTGTTTTGTCCCTGGATTCCTGCAATTGAGAGCTTTGTGTGCTGTTTTTTGTTGCTTCTGTTGTAGATGACACTAAATTATATTTCCTGGATATTACTTTCCAGTCTCAGTGGGCTTTTTTTTCCACAACTGTATCAACTGTATTTTCTACTAAGCCTGAGATGAGCACATATGCATCCTCCTTTCATTTAAGCAGAAGATCTATTGCTTAAAACCCCATATATATAATAATATACAGAATGCGGCAACTGACTTAATTTATCAAACGGTGAATAAATTCTTTTGAGAACAAAGGTACAGATTTCCTGTCATTGTGACATTAGCCATTCTTTGTGTAGGACGAGTAACATCAAAAGCATCTTAAAGAGTTTTCAGTTTTCTTTGCTGAAAAGATTTTGACAGTGTTAATTACTTTTGCTAACAGAAATATCTGGCACTTACATGACCTGCTGCTGCATTTGAAAAAGGCTGTTGCATTTGCTGTACTCATATATACAGTGAAAACCCCAGGAAATGAAATGAAAGAAAATGAAACAAAACAAAGCTTATGTTTAGCATTGTTAGTGACCAAGTAAAGCTTTTCCAGTGACTTCACCAAAACATAGATTTTGCATCTTTTGTGGGGGGACATTTTGTCCATGACACAAGCTGGTGGTGGGCTTGGGCACCATTTCACTCTCTGCTGGTCAGCATCAGAATATCTGTAACTCTAAAACATGCTGTGCTAGTCCCTGTGAAATCAGAAGAAATGATAGAAAACATCTAACTAACCCCAAAAAGAACTACAATCACAGTACAGGAAAATGGCAGAATGAGAATGTTTTAAGGGGAAGAAATGTAGAACAGGTAAAGTAGTTCATGGTGTACTCTCTTTATTTCCCATGGAAAAGACCAAAGGCTTTGCTGTGCAAGCAGCTTGTACATTTACATTGCCAGTGGTTTGAGTAATGTCATTATCCTTGGACAGATGCATTTGTACCAACACAAAATTCTGTTTATTCATCACGTAATAATTCATTCACACATAAGAAGGTGAATGTACACATGGAAGTCAACTTTATGTACTGTGTTTGTGAAAGAGTCACTAATAATATTGTTGCATTGATATTAAAAAAAAAGCCACCTTAAAGTACTGTAACTATGTAGGTATAAAAATATCCAACATTAAAGTTGTTGGCACAAAATCTGTTGACTTATTGTTAAGTGCTATAACTCCAATTCATAGAGGAAGGTTCAACAAAAGTTTCTTGAACTGTAGCAATGGAAAACCTCTTTTTTGTCATTGCTAAGCACAAAGGTTAGAAAAAAAAAAAAAGGGGGAAAATAAAGATCAAACAAATGAAATTCAAACAACCTATGATGGCACAGACAGTTGCTGTTTCCACAAGTGTTTATAGCTGTGGTCTTTTAAACTTATTTGCTACAATATCAGCCTGTTTTGCCTGCTAAGCTGTTTTTTTGTCTCTTTCATTTTTTTTAGAACCTTTGGTTTTAGCATTTGCCACCTACCACTGTTTCCAGTTGGCCATTTTATGTCTAACTGAAAATAAAATTATGATAGCATGATGGGGAGAAAGCACGGAATATTTTAGAGTCATATGAAAAAGTGTGTAGGCTGTTAAGGATCTTTATTCTGATACAATATTGCAAATGCACTCCCAGCATAAAGGAGATTTATTAACATTAAGAGATGTTCCAATTCAGAGGGAGAGTAAAATAATCCACCCTGAAGAGGTGATTACATTTTGACCGCAATTCCTGCTATATTCCCTAGTGAATTTGTCCATACAATAATGTTTCCCCTGCTAGAAGCTAGTCCAACATCACCTAAGGTTAGATTTTTCTATTGATTTTTATGGTCTTCAGCTTCTTAAAATCAACTGTTGTTAGATCTATGACAATTCTTTTTTTCCATTATAATCTTTCTGTCATTAAATGTTTTTAAAAGCATACTGGAAAAAACCCACAACATTATACTGCATGTTTAACCATATAGAGACTCTGAATAATACCAAAAGAAGAATATAGATCTTTACAATCCATCGCTGTGCTACAATTTTTTATTCTTACAGAAGGCAAACTTCCTTTCACTAAGAAAGTCAGCTTTAAAAACAATATTCATTTTTGTGACTCCAGCCTCAGTCATACCACCATTTAAAACTGTAAAAAAAAAGTTGCTTTATTCAAACTGGAGGAGAGGTTGCCCTGTTCGTGCATGATAAATGCCATAAATATAAATCATGAAATGGTATATTACTGGCAACAAACACCCAAAGTGAGCAGTTTTTCTCCTATATATGTTGAATGCAGAAAATAGTAAGGAAACACTTTCAGAAACCCTTATTCGTTTAACACCACACATCACCACTCACTTTCAAGTAATTCTTGTTAGTTTGGCTGCTGTGTGGTTGCTGCAAACGGAGGGTTTCTGGCAACCTCCTGTCAAATGGCTCCACTCCTTCTTGTGTATTAATACACATTTATGTAGGGATGCTTTGCAAACCTTTAATTGTTGCAGAGTAATTTCAGACAATGAAAGATTTTTCACTGCAGTGTAGCATTTTATTAGGTCAGAAACCAGTATGCAGGTGAATTTAATATTCCTTTGTAAACTTATTTTTAATGCTGGAAACTGTACATCTTGCAAGCATGAAGCAACCACACAAAACAAACAGTCTAAGGAACAGTTTCCTGAACTGTGGATTAATGAGCAGCTGATGTCTTAATTTACACAAACAGATTAAAAATCACACCGTAAATTTTGGAAAATTTTCAGATTTCCAATGACACTGCTTCTACCTGCAGGAGAAGCTTGAGAGCCCTTGACACTTCAGGGTTATTTGCCATTTATGAAAACTTTCAAAGTTCAGAGTATCAATTCATAAAGACACATGGTCTCAGGATTCACCAAATTCCAGGCTCAGGAAGGCTCTGAAATTCAAATAAAGTAGCCTTAATTAGAAGCAACTCAAAGCTTTTGTTCAGGTGCTGCTACTCAACTCTGGAAGGCACCTTTCTGGAAAAATCTCCCACTGGACATGAAGAACTCTGGCTGAGGAGAAGTGAGTCACACTCCAGCTGCCATAGTGATGGGAAAACAGCCCTGTGCAAATCCTCAATTAAAGAGAGTCCTGGAATAAAAAACAAGAGGAAAGACAATTTTCCCCTTCCTGATTCGGTGAAATCCACTTTTGAAGTGGAAGCACTTTGAGCTTTTCTACAACACTCTAGATTTGGATTTATGTGATGAGTACTGCTATTCTGATGCTAGTATGTTGGGTGCCGTTGCCTCAGTTGAGTGCATCTTTCTTAGCTCATCTAGGTGTTGACAACTATATCCTCTCAAACCAGTTTTTTTAAGATCTAAAAAAAAGGACACAGGTGACCTTTTAACTACTGGTATGTGTAAGGTACTGGGTCACAGGCAGCGAGGTCAAACCCTCTCTCCTGTTTTGCTCTGTCCTGTGAGGCTATGCAGTGCTACTTAGGGTTATTGAAGGAGTGAGAATAGAAAATATTTGGCTTTTAAAGGCAGATGATCATATGTATTTCAATCAGAGATCAGTCTTCTGAAAATATTCTTAAACGGGAAGTTTTCTACAGAAAGATAGGAAACACCATGAAAAATTGCAAGTTACTTATTCTAGTGAACAAAATCTTGCATTAGCTACATGAAGCACTGGGAATTGATAGCCTGTTTTCTGATGGCTTTGAAAGCTTCAGACATTCAACCTACTAGCAGTATTTCTTGTCATGCTACCCTACACTTTAAGTTGTTTGTAGAAGCACCTTTCTTATGGAAAAAGAAGGTAATTAAAACATAAGTTTTACCTGCCACTATGAAGCTAAAGCTCCCACAGAAAGTACATATAGGTAAGTATTGCTTATGGGTTCAGATCTACTATACTGGCCATAAGAACCTGCTGTGGCTTAGTGAATCCTACCTGACTGATGAGAACTTTATTTCGCATACATGTAAAAAATATTTTTTCCCCCATCTCCCATAAGACTTTTCACTTTTATGGGGGTTTATTGGTTGTTTTTTCCTTTTTTTTTTTTTTTTTGGTGTTTTTTTTTTTTTTGTTTGTTTTGGTTTTTTTATTATTCTTTTTCCTGCGTTTCTTGGCAAACATTAGGCATTAGGTCAAGGACAATGATGAATTTATATTTTTAAACAGTGAGATAGCTAGACATTCTTTAACGAAAAGCAGTCATGTAATATGCATGATTCCAGGTTGTTAACTTCAGGCTTCTCAAGACAGAGTATCAGCTTTGATACCAACAGTCAGAAAAATCCCCTTATGGAGTGATTCTTTTGAAAGTAGACACGGACTTGGCCAGCATTAAATGTGAAAGGAAGTACAGAGTTTCTTGACCCTCTTTCATCTTTTCCAAAAATTCTGTCCAACTGAACCTGTATTGCACTAAAATGGTTGACAAATCAAAGAGAAAAACAATCAATTTCTACTGATCATCATCAGCATTGGACCAAGAATATTTAAGGCAGCCATAAACCAGCTTTTCCCTGATTTTCAGAGAGATGCAACAATTTGGAACTTGGTTGCAGTTTTTCCTTCTCATCATTGAATTTAGAACCTGCATTCAGCCAGAGCTTTCCTGCTCCAAATAAAATGAATGAGTAGTCTTTGACCGGTGTGTCCTTTCAAGAGATGAGGGTGAATGCAATCTGTCCTGTCACTTGGAAGTTAGGTTCAATGCTGTGTCCTCATGGCTTATGATCTCAGCCATATACTGCTTGGGCTGGTTCTCTCCTAGCATAACTTTACTGTGAAATAGCTATGGAGTTTTAAGTATATTGCTTATTTCCGTTCCGAATGTAGTTTGTTTTGGGCTTTTTTCCAGCATATCCTACAAAGCCACACAACCAAGTAAACAAATACGACACATGAGATAATTAGATAATAGAAAACTATTTCTAATCAGCTACATCAGAGTCCACATTTGGAAATGTTTTGTTTGCCACAAAATGCTTATTAAACAAGTAGTCTCATACGAACAGAGATCTTGCTTGCAAGTTTAAAGCACTGCATGTGTGACGCATTTGGGTGAAGTACTTAGGACATTGCACCACTGTTAATATGCATAATTTAGCATTAAGAAACTATTTTTTTTGCTTGTGATAACTGTCACAACTATTTATTTTGATAATTTCTTGCACTGGATTTGCAAGTGAAGGAAGCAAGGTTAGCAAAACTTTCAGCTTTTTACAGTGAAAAGAACATTCTCTAAGTTACAGGGTATCTCTCTTACAGGTTAGAAATACCAAAAGGGGCTTGTATACATCGCCTGTGCTATGCAAAACCACAGACAAACAGATACCCACTAACTTCTTGAAAATCATCAGTTGCATTTTGTAGCAGGAATTACTGTTACCCTCTGGGATTTCAGTAAAACCACATGAATGTTGGTCTTCAGTTGGGGAAAGTGGAAGAAACAACAGATGCTGCTTAGAAAAAATAAAGAGAAATAAAAACCTGAAATAATGTATGTACTTTTTAATAGAACAGCAAGGATTAATGAAACGTGTTTGGGTTTTGGTTTGATTTTATAAAATAAACATTCTATTTCAGACTAGTTTGATAACAATGGCTGAACATATAGATGGCATAATTGTTCATATTGAGAAGAATTAGCAATGCCAAATGAATTTAAGATTTGTGTATTTGATAGAATCACTGGCCAGAAGATTCTACATTACTACATCTAAAAGGTAGATAATCACATGTCAGTAATCTGCAACAAAGAAAAAGAGAATAAAAGCAGAAAAACAATAGCACTGAAGTCAATATTTATTTATTAGAATTCCCTAAAAACATACACACATTTTAGACATACATAAAATAACCACCATTAATATTTAATATGAATTTAAAATCTACTTATGAGCCTACTGAGATTTCTTTATAAAGTAGATTATTTGTATTTTCAGCTGAAGTGGAAAGGAAATGTAAAAATTTTGTGAAAAACAAGTTAATTATTTTGTTCCAAAGAGCTCTAAACATGTATTTATTACAAATACATTCAATTCCAACTGTCTCCCAACATTTCCATTTTGAATAATATTATAGACTGTATACAAAAATCACATACGGTTTTGATTTCTATTAAAATTACATTTTTGTTCAGCAAAGACTTGCCCACACCTGCTAAATACCAAGGATCAGGATCTAAAAGTGTAAAACTTCATAATCCCCTTGGCAAGTGATCAGGAAGCTGGAATGAGGACATATCTGGATTGATTATTCAGCATTGGTCCAGACGTTTATGAAGAATGAGTACACTTGTGAACCTAAGCATGTACATTTGCTGTAAATCAAATACAGACTGACATGCTCCCCTTTGAACGTAGGAAAGCAAGTGCTGTGAGAATGTCCTCTTCCAGTGAAAAAGGGAACAGCTTCATACCATCTTTCTTTTTTCTCTTTAAAATGTGTGGTGCCTGAGATAGGCTTGGCAGCAGGAACAGGCAGCTGAATAGCAAACAGAATTGTAAAATCCCTACAGCATCTAAACCGCTGTCCACAGCTATAAAAATAAGATGTGCTCAAGAGTAGCTGGCACTGAGACCAGAGGACACAGACCAATCTTATCCATAGGGCCAAACCCTTCTGCATTACACAACAGGAAGGCTAACCAGCTCTTGGGAATGCCCAGAAGCCACAGAGAATTGCTGAATGAGGTTAGGAAATCATCAAAAAAAAGGAAGAGGAAGAATCCACATTTTCACAGTGTGGCCCAGGAGCCAAAAGATAAGCTATAAAGGATTGAGGTTTGAAGGGATCACTTCTTTTCTTTTACAACCAGAAGAAACCTGAAGTACAGTGTCCCTAAACTCCCCTGGGGACAGCAATCTTCAGTGGTCTGCAAACCAATTATTTTTTTTTCCTCCCTAGAAGACAGTAAAACTCTTCTCTGAGGGACAATCAGATGAGAAGCTCTCTCAGCAGCTATTAGTTTGCTGTGAAAGGAAATCCTGATATAGAGCTGGGCCCCTCCCCAGCCTGGCCAATGTTGCTCCATCATTCCACTGAAGCTAGAAGCCTGTAATTGCTGTAATTTGCAAATTCGATGTGGAGAGGAACCAATGACAAATTCCACCAGGGGCTGTGTAGTTGCTAGGATTGAGTGAGGAGAATCCATAGTTCCAAATTGCTGGAAAAGCAAAAAATAGTGCCTTACTCAAAGGAAATTTTCTTCTGAAAATTTTCAAGTAGGCTTGAAAACCTATTACTCAAAGCTTTGAAAACTTCATCAGCAAGTCATGACTTAATGTCTCTATCTGGATGAAAACACACACAATCAAAACTAAATGATTTAAGTTTAATCCACATTTTTTTACCACTCAAGCGAAAAATTATTTCTTTGAAAGTTTTTAACATGCAATAGATGACACATCAGTTTTGAAAAGTCTGAAAGCCTCATTTGTAATGGATTTTATGTACAAGCTTCTTCTGAATTTAAAGTAACTTCTTTCTTAAACTTCTCATAAAAGATACAGCAACCAGTAAGAGCATGATATATCTGCAATTAGTGCAAATGGTAATTGTGTTCTCCTGGATAAGGATTCTCAAGAGACTCTAGCTTGTATGGCTATGCCTTTTATTTAGAGAAATTAGATACATGCTGAATATTACTTTTTACATTCTGTAGCCTATTCAGGGAATCCATCTCCACTTCAACTGCACCTTCCTCTGTAGGATAAGAAATTATTTTACAGCTCTTAAAATTTGAAGGTATTTTAGGATTTAATTTTCTTTGAAACTCCAAACATGACAAATACCACATCCTTGGAAATAGATGCATCTCCAAAATTCTGAAATTAAGTTTAACTGTGAATGAGGTCTCAATATTTTAATTTTCTTTCATGAAAGCTATGAAGACTAAAAGTTATTCTGAGACTAATTGAGCTAGTCTAAGTGCCAGTGAACAGAAATTGTAGTGTCATTTATGTTTTATAACCTACTTTATTAACATGGAGGGAGACAGGATGCAGCCACTGTATGATCCCAATTTTTGAGGGAAAAAACAAAGCGAATGCTGACTTTTAAATAAATAAATAAATTTAGCTTTCCTTAATCTTGAAGAAGAAAAGTTTTAAGTGTTCTGTGAAGACTGTGCACAACATTAATATAGACATTTGTTGTACATGCTCTAAAAATTGTTTGGTGTTGCTGCTCAGGAATATCAAAACAGAAGTATTTACGTACGTCATTGCTGCAGTTGCTTCCCAAAATTATAAAATGTTGCATAATACTGAGAAAATAGTGGTTAGACCTATGCTCATTTTGGGATAAACAGCACTTGCACTAAGGCTTACCGTGACAACAAATGTGTTCACAATTTATCCGTATTTTTCAATATGAATAATTCCTTCAAGAACTTGTACAGCTCAGTAAAATTGAAATATTTCATAGAAAACAAGCATTTGGTTCTTTTATGTTATTTTATTGTACTTACATTTAACAAAGCCATTCAACTATGCAGCCATATTTCATCTCACTAGGTCCGTGAGTACTTCTATACTTTGAAACTGAGGGGTTACATCCATTGGATGAGCGCTCTCATTCTTTGTGTGTCTGAAAAAGAAAGCAAACTGGCAAACAATCTGAGTTTTGACTTGCAACCTGATTTATGAGAGAAATCATTGGGGTCAAGTATGCTGGAGTCTAAGTCTCTGAAGACACTTGCCACTTGCTATTCTGAGGGAACGAGGCC
>NW_009919852.1:62809-110999 GCF_000696875.1 Nestor notabilis
CAGCAAACACTGACTTGCAGACCTGTCTGCTGAGTGTTCCCCTGCCCTGCAGCTTACAGCTCTGCAATACTATGGGATGAGCATGACAGCATTTAACAAACGCTTTGCAAGTTACAGTAATTATGCAATGTATCAAGTGGGAAAGAATCAAGCTCTGGTGGTGCTTTTTGTTTGGTGGAGGAGCAGGAGGTTAGCTGATAATTACGTTTCTAGTAATGATTTAATCCAGCCACTCTTAAGTGTCATGCTTATGTCAGCTGAATAATTTCAAGTCACACATTATTTATAAGCATCACAAATAAAACAAACAAAATCCCCTCTATTAGTGGAAAATACTTTCAGTATCTGGTTAGGAAGATGAATTGCAGGTAGACATGACCTTGTTATAACCCTATTAGAGATGTTATCAAAGTTGTGCTTTCTATTTGCTCACTTTAAGCTGTCCCTGACATAAACCAAAAACTTTACGTGTTGAAGGAAATCGAAACACCCTGCTAGAATGTTTCAGAACCACGTTCAGAAAACCATCATGTGTTCAGGCATCAATGTATTTTTCTTTCAAACTCATTCAGAACAATACTGAAAAGCTTAAGACAACAGTTATATGGCAGCAGTTCAAAGATAACACAGGCCTGGATATCAGACTGTTTTTTCCTCAGGGAAAATATTGAAGTGTTTATGAATTGGAAACCAACAGATTGTGTCTGAAGTATTTTCTACAATGTTGTAACATAACTAAAACCGATACACATACCTCCCATCCTGAATAAACAGCTATATTAACATAACTGTCAACTGTAACACCAGCAATTGAGAGATCTTTTTCAATTTTTAGCATCTTAAAAACAAAATTAAAAAACCCCAACAGTTTGAACTGAAAACTATCAAAACTAAACCACACACCTTACTGTTCTATACCTAATAGTTACAACATATTGGGATTGCCAACATTTCATTTCTTGAATCACAGTATGCACTGTGCACATCTACAACATTACAAATTACAATCCACTGACAACAAATGCTGATTTCAATTAAAAACCTCTTTATTAAGACCAATGCAAAACAGCAATTCTAATACTTTACAGTAACAATTTCAATGCATAATTTAGGAAAATTACTGATTTTTCACATCCTTTTCATCTGTACATTCCTTCTTCTGTGTACATACTATACATAGCATCATTATGATGTCCTGTTGGGATTACATTACCGCGTGTAGTGCGATTTCTTTGGTTCAAAGTGATGAACTTCTTCCTCAAAGGCTTCATAAGCTTCCTCCATCGCATATACGCTGCTGCTACAGATCCGTGAATTAGAAGTGTTTTCTTTAAATTTTGGGCTCTCATTTAGTAAGCTGTCCACTTTCAACATAAGAAGTCATCTGATGATGATTAACAATCAAGAAGCTGCACTATATTCTCTAAGCATTTTAAATAGTAGGCATGTAGCTCATTTTCTTCTTGCTGTGGAATAGCTAAAAGGAAATAAAAACATGATTTGGACTTCTAGTTAATTCTTAATAAAAAATTACTTTTTCAAAGATTGCATCAAATGCCTTGCTAGAATTCATTTATGATCTTAACCTGTATATTAAATATACAGGTTAAGATCATAAATAGCAAGAGGTAGCAAATCAAGTACTCATACTTTATGTTGCAAAGTCTGGTGGTTTTTTTCTTTTTGTTTTGTTCAAAGGCTAGATTTTGCAGCTTTCCAAGCCCCCAGCTGGTTGTGACAAAAAAGTGAGAACTGCCTTTTGGTTATGGTATGTTACAATGAAGTCACGCTTTGTTCTTCCTCAAACTTCTCACTGGGTACAACAAAGTGGGAAATGTAAAATAACAGTAGCCATGTTCAACAATTCCCCCATTTACACTCCGAAGAACAATCTACCATTTTAGCCCAATTATTAATGTAATGTGATCAAAAGCATACTAACTAGGGTAGGCTAGTTCAGAACCTTAATACAGGAAAACATAGATTGCAACCTCACATGACTGTAACCTGTAACAATTACAGTTCATAAAACCTTCTATACTCAATATTCTGATACTTCAATGTTTATTAAATTAAAAATTGCTATTTCAGTCTAGAACTTTGTGTTCTAAAGCAGTACCTAATAGGGATTAATGTTATGAGATGCTAGTCTGGAAAAGATTCAAATTTCTACCTTGCTGATTCAACATACTGTTTTGAAAATTCCCTGATCAGTGGTAGGTATGCTATAAAGAACAACAAAAACTTACCTATAAATTAACACACTATGAATATATGAAAAGTTGTATATGTTATATTTGATGATCAACTTAGTAAAGGATGAGTTTGAAACAGTACACTGACAAAATCAATGGATTTGGGTGACAGTACAGAACAATTAGCATGAGATAGTCTAGCAAGAACACATCTCCTTATTAGTATACTAACAAACAATGTCTAATGTGTGCGGAAATTCTGAGGCAATTCAGTTGTGCAAACTACTATGGGAACCTGGCATCATAAGCCCTGCAAATTGATAAACCTATTTGACTACATCTATAGAGCAATTAAAATGAGACATTTGCATATTTTTGCAAGACCAGAGTGTTCCAATAAATCCCAGCTACAGACCAGTGTTGGAACATTCTTCAGAATAAATGCTCTTAAACTGAAGATGGCAACCTATCACATAAAAACTATCCAAATGACAGTTACATTCAGTTAGTTGACAAAAAACTCAAGTCTTCAGAAAGTCAGCAAACTCATAGTACAGTATTTTAAGACTGGATCAATGATCTGTTCTGATGCCTTCTCTTCATGGCTGAATACACTGAGGCTGAGCACTGTTAAGCAAAGATATTGCTAAATGAACAACTTATCTTATTGTAAATTTTGCTCCAAGCACGATCAGATTTACTGTTACAAACTAACCTTAGCAATTACCTGAGGTATTATTTATAATTTGTTAACCAAGAGACATTTTTCTACATCTGTATTTATAAGATGTCTGACCATAAACCAAATTATTACTCATGATTTTAGAGACAAAAGTATCCTTTCAAAAAATTGTAGCACAACAAAAACTTACTGTGATTATATAAACTGAAATGTATTTACAATCTGAGTGATGAAAAAACACAGAACTGGTATTAGTTGAAAATAAAACTTACTTTTCTTTGCTAAAGAATAAGCCTCATCTATTATTCTCCTTATTGATGGATTCTTCAAAGTCACTTTTGCCTGTAGTACACAAAACCACACAAAATATAGTGATGTGACTTTCTTCCCCACATGTTCACACTTTAACAGTGCAGCTTAGAAAATGAATGTAATTCAGCAGAATTTTAGAATTAGCACATGACTGTATCATCATACAGATTGCATTTATATATGCAGTCACAAATCACAGAAGACAAGCTGCTTCCTTACCATGTTGTTTAACCTCCTAGTCTGAGCACCTACGCAAATACAAAAATGAGATGGAACTGCTACTGTAAACTTTATTTTTATTTACTTAAAGGTTGCTGTAGTGTTTACAGCATAAAAGTTAACATTACAAATTTTTCAATTATTTCTCAAAATGCTAACCTTCTGATAGTTGTGAAGCAAAGCCCAAAGCGAAGCTGCTCCTATTCTCTGAACACCACAACTGTCACTCTCCAAACAGCCAGACAGGACTGCAATCGCTTTATCTAATGAAGAAAATAAAACAAAGCAAACCAACCAACCAAACAAACAACCCAGAAAAAACAAACCACAAAAAACCCAAACCACACCTAGAAAATATAATCAAACCCACACAAGTACGTACACATGTCTCAGCATTTTGGAGCACACTTATTTTTGTATCAAGTATTGTATGGCAGAGGAATTACAGAAATTTTATTATCTGATTAAATTTAAATGTGCTTATGAAATTGGCAGACCACATTCCAAGAAATGGTAAAAAGAATATAGCAAAACAAAACCAAGCAAGGTAAACATTAAGCCATCAGTAATAAAACACGCACAGCCATCAGCTATACACAGAGACTGAGTAAGCCATGAAACACTTTTATAACTTCCAGTATCCACAGTTACAGCCACATCAGGATGGAAATTAAGATGTTTTTATTTTCCTTAGTACTTATTATGTAGATGATTTCTAATAAATGAGAATTATTTGCCACCCCACTGTAGGTGCCTTAATTTCCTAGCTTTGCTCTGAAGCCAGACTCCTCAAGTTTGCTTGTTCACTTCGTAATAAAAATTCACAGATTATGGAACTGTGTAATGTATGCTTAATTTAGCAGCAAATCAGCACCTTAGGGAAAAAAGAAAAGCATGGACACTATGGAAAACCTGCTGAGAAAGACATGAGCATTCTCTGCGATTAAATAAGGGAAACGGGTCTTTTACAAAAAAAATGAGAAAAAAGTTCTGCGCATGTTGTTACATTAAATATACATGCCATGACATAACACAAAATAGTTTATCGCAGTATCTGTGACTTGCAGGAGCTAATATGTTTTGTCCAACTGAAAGATAGGAACTTCACTTATTTCAAACTGACTGACACAAAGGATCCTTCAAAACCTCCCTGAAAAACTAGCTGTTTGAGAAAACCGCAAAAATCTTTTTATTCATCATGTGTTACTATATATTATCAGTCTCACCTCTTGTTTTTTTAACTATTTGCTTTTCCTTTTGCTATATATTATTTAATTGCTTTTCTGCCAAAATATGTGTTCCGTAATTACTTCTACAAAAATAATTTTTATAAAAATGCTTTTCTAAACAACAATATTGTGTTCTTGGTCAGTAACTGAAATTGCAATGAAAACACGGTATTCTGGAAGGCACAATATTCTCAGAGTAAAATAGCTTGAATACCTTTAGATACTTACCATTAGCTAATATCTTTGGCTTATTAGTTGTATTAAAACATATGTTATGTAGAATAAGAAGTGCTAGATGTTGGCTGCTTTTGTGTTTGTATTTACACATTTCCACAATCTGGTCTAAAAACCCATTTATCTTCATAATCATCTGCTGTCCATCTTCTCCAAAAGATATGTTCAGTAGCAGCTTTAGCCAAAGAGTAGACACATTACCAGGATTTTTATTACTTCCTTTTGGTAACGAAAGAGACAAAAAGTTCTGCAGGAAGTTACTCTGTCAGAAGGAAGAAAAAGGATGTTAGAAATTATAGTAGTCCATGTTTTGTTCATTGCTGTTTGACCTTCCCGTCTGCACATTTGACCAAAACCTAGTATTAATGTTTCATTTACGTATTTCAGAGAACCCATTATTATAATCAGGGATTTTTGAAAGAATTGGATATGAAAAAGTATCCACATCTTGGTTAAAATGTTAATACGGTAAAATACATTTTCTTCTGTAATAATTTATGCAGTGTAGTTACATAACTTGAGTGTATTTCTTTAAAGGCTAATTCCCACCACTACCTAAGCTTTTTGCTATGCACTTAGCGTTTATGCCCAAAAATAAGCTAGAAAAAATTTAATTGAATCAATGTTCTACTTACTTAATGTATTCTTGATTCCTTATTTGTTATTGCTTGCATTATTAGCAAATGTTAAAGAGATCATAGAATACCTCAAGTTGGAAATCACTTAGAAGGATCTATAGTCCCACACCCCCCTTCACTGACAGGCATAGGAATGTTGTCTGGTTTTGTAAGCTTTGAAGAAAGAGATCTGTGTGTTGATGTGGGATATGCTACTCCTTCCTCATCTCAGTGTTTGCCTCCACTTTAAGGAGACTTTGAGCAGGTGAAAACCTATTCCCCTGTTGCATAGAAAAGATGTTCTAAGATAACACTCCTATGACTATAATGAAACAAATCCTTGACTAAATATTCCGAACCTCACTGACCTTCAACAACACATACAGGCATCTAGTTAAAAGCAAACGATCCAGCATAAAACCTCGCTGTGGTTTTCTTCACGTGAATATAATATTGGCAATTTAATGGAATTAGTAATTCAGCATTGCTTACACTTACGAAAGCAGAGCTCAGAAGACAAAATGAAGACTAAGTATTATCACACTATAGTGAAACTCTGAACACAGCAAAAGCCAAACCAATTCACAGACCAACTACCACAGAAAAGAACTTAAACTCTTAGTTTCTATCACAAAGTGTGAGTATCAGCAATTTTGTAACTGTATGACCAGATTTTACAGAATTAGCACTACAAAAAGATCATACTTCTCCCTGCCTTTTCCAACAGGTAATTAGGTCCAAGTACAGAACATTGTTAATGTAAATTGAAAGAAATTGTTAAAATTATTAAACTACTATAAAAGATTCTAAAAACAAACACACTTTTTATAAGTTCTACTGTGTTAGCTAGTTTTATCATATCACCACCATAGTTGATGTTCTACATGGTTTGACTTCTCAAGGTGTTGAATTTAAATGATCAATGTTAAATTTTAACAAAACAGATTTCTCAGAGAAAATTTCATAAAATATAGAAGGATCATTCAATATACAAATTAAAAAGGGAAAAGACAGTACCGATGTATTCTTATTTATAAAATAAAAATAGATTTCTACCCAACAGCCAATTACAGACATGTAGGACATCTTCTTTTAAACTATAGTTTTTACAAAGATTGTTTCACACAGTATACCTAACAATTTATATGCGTAATTTCTTGTTTACCCCCATGCAGTCTGTTCTACTGTATGCTCATTTCCATGATCCACTAGTGATTACTATCGATATATCTAGGTATTAATTTTTTTACACCTCACTGAAACTGAGAGGTTATAAAAAGCTGTAGCAAAAATTGGTTCCGTATGCTGTTTCTGCTCAGACTATGAATAGGACTGAATTACATGATTCGCTTTGGGAACAGTAACACAACTGAGGAGACAATGGCTTTGATTTCTGCAGAAGCATCTGCATATGATCACAGGACATTCCATACTGAAATATGAGAGTTTATTAAAAAGGAAAATGCATCCATCACATTCCTAATATCAAGAATATAATGTACTTACCTTCTGAATAATGCCTTTACAGTCATGAGACAAAGCAAGGTTAGAAAGAAGACAAAAGACCACCTGCTGAATTGGGCTGTTATCATTTGACACTTGGGAAGCCAATTTCAAGATGTTATGCATTAATGAATTGCCAGCTGCACTTCGTGCAGACGGAAGTGATGATGATTGTCCACCACTGGCCCAACAAAGTGAAGTACAACCTTAAAAAAATTAAATGTTTATCATATGAGAAATGTGCATATACATTTAAAATAAAAAAAAGATCTATAGAAAGGGCAGTCTAACAGCTCAAAGATTGAGATGGAAATTTTGAAAGGAGTATGTTTTATTTTTTCTTTGAACCATAGTGAAGTCAGCGGGACATGCTTTGAATAGAAATGTGCGGGTTTTAACTGTTAAAAACATCTACATGTATTTCTTTGTCTGACTACCCTAAGGGGAAGTGGGTAACTAGTTCAGAGGAGGTAAGTTTGGGTCACCTCATAAATCAACTATTCTGAACAGAAAGAAAAAATATGATGAAGCTAAAATCACTTGCCCTTATTAGTGAGGAAAAAAAAAATGCAGTCTAGAGTCACTCAGAGTTAAGAAACAAGAAAGAACATCAGGACTTCAGCTTGACTTCTAGTACATCACAGGACATTACATTTCAATTTTATATCCTGGGGTTGACTAATACACATTCGACCATTCTTTAGTCCCCATTAAAAAAAAAAAAAAGTCTTTATTAAAAAAAAAAAGGCATCACAAGCTCATTTAAGGTCTGAGGACATTAACTAAAAAGAGGGTTGAAAAGCTCAGAGACTGTCTGGTTAGTATATTTTAACCATGCTAACTCTTTTATAGTCTTGACAGAGGGAAATCAACACATACTAATATGTCTCTTCAAGCCACTAGCAAATCATTACCTGAGTTAATAATCAGGATACGGAATGAGACAAATTCATATTAGGGGAAAAAAAAATAATAAAAAAAAATAAATTACCCATAAATGTCCTCAAATGACAAAGGGAATCCTTATGAAAAATACACAAATATAAGCTACTGAGACCAATGCACAAATAAATGGAAGAAATCTAGTACAGAATTAAATTAGATTTTTTTATATATCAAAATCAGAACATTCTCAGTAAGGGCTGAAGTTCAAACTGTATGAAGTACTGACACATTGTTCTCTGTGAAAGAATTCCTAGAGTAGTATTTTATGGAATACTATTCAGTTTGGCAGGATTTTCACTGTAACCTTCAAACATAATGGTTTGAATTTAATGCTATTTAATCCTTTCATAAAATTGTACTCTTGCTAAATCCAACAGACTGAAACAGGATCTGAACAAAAGTCTTGAATCTATTAAAATCAAAATTCTCAATAGACTTTGATGGACCAGGGCTTTTATACTTCCCTGCTACGGTACTAATAAACATCCCTTTCCCTTTATTATGTTTTTCTGTCTTAATTATTCTGGTTAAATATTTTGACGTATTACATCATAAAGTGATTCCCCTACCTGCAGGACAGTTTGCAGTGTAGACACAAAGCAAATGCAGAGCTATTTGCATTGAGGAGTCATCCATTAAAAACCATGGCCATAGTGAATGCAGAACAGGAACAAGGTGAGTTTTGAGTGCTGCCATCTACAAGAACATGAGGAAGAATTTAAACTGCTATACTATTAAATACTTTGAAAATGAAGCATAAACAGAGTGAGAAAATTGTATTTTCATCTTATTATGTCCAATTTGTTTGCTGTAAAAGATTGTAGGAGAAGAACTGACACCCTAATTTCAACACTAATGAAATTGATTCTATCTTGGTCAAAACCAGCACATATTTTAATTACTGAGACATGCAAACAAAAGTAAAAATTCATTCATTCCAACTGTGGTTGTTCAAGAGCTCCCTATTCTAAAGTTAATTTTACTCAACTAAACTAATTATTAGAACTCAAAAAGCATGGAAATAGAAGACTGCAGTTCTACAGAGCAAATGATACAAAACTTCAGTTATCAACTGCAACCTCCTTCTCTTATCCAAGAAACTCTCTGCAGACCCCTGATCAAAAGAAACAAAACAAAAAAAAAATATTCCACAATATCTCTTATCTGATATTATGATACAACAAAGTTATGGGGACCTTAAGGATAACAAGGTGGCTTATTGAGGTCCATAGTTTACATGGTGTTCTGTATACAAAACTGGTGCTAACACATGCCCACAATAGGGATATTTCTGGAAGATCTGGAAATCTTGTTTCCACCAATGCATTTGCTAAAAGTAGCACAAGTTGTATCACAGTGCCAAGACAAATTTAACTGTGAAAGAGAAAATGGGAATAAATGTGTGAAAGGTATCAGCAATAAGAAAGAGTAGTGATCAGAAAGCAAGAATACAGGAAAGAATGAAAGAATGTAATGTAGAATTTTCCTTATGTTAAAAACAGGTAGGCAGAAAAACTGAAGTAGAAAAGAAATCGAAAGCACAAAAAAAAGAACAAAATACCAAAAAAAACCCCCAAAAAACCCAACAAAGAATGTGAAAGTAAAAGAAGACATTCAAAACAAGATTCTGAGCAAGGAAAATGATGAAAAAAAACCCAAGATGAAAACAAAATTGTGCTTTGCAGGATTAGTGTAATTTAACTCAAGAAAAATAAATGTGTTTGGTTTTTTGAGGGGATTTTTTGTGTGTTTTGTTGGGGGGATGGTTTGTTTTACTTTTGTTTTGCTTGTTTGTTTGGGTTTTTTGTCTTTCAGAAAGGCAAAAGAGAGAGTAAAGAAGGAAAGGAAACTTAACTTTCCAGGCTGTGAAGTGTCTCTCTTATGCCCCCACACCTTTCCCCACATCCATTTTTTATATTATATGCTTTGAAAACTACAATTATTAATTTCAGTAAACAAAAGTGGGTATAAAAGACAACAGCCATCTAAAACCTTTGGGAGACGATGTTTCAATGAGAACATTGAGTTCCTGTGCCTTTATGAAATATTCTTAGGAGGCGGGAATTTAAAGTATTTCTTGCCATTAATATCAAGCTTCAATTTAGCCAGCTTGAAAATAATTTCAAAGTAGAAAAAAAAAAAAATAAAATCACAATCTTCATTCACTAACTGAATGTGAATACTTACTTTACATTCTTCATTTTGAAAGAGGCAGTTTCTGAGGAGCTGCATAGAACACCTTAACTGTTTGTTAAGGTTATCCTCCTATCCAGAGAAAAACATTTGAAGATCATCAACATAAGACCAGAATGAATTTTGTATGAGAACAAAAGTGATTTCAAAGGAGAGGTGCAAATTTAAGACATCAACACTTGGATCTCTGCAGTAGAGTTTCCTTCTGATCTCAGGTAGGATTAATCTCAGCTAGCTTTAAATACTAGTATACTAAAGACATTTATAACAAGTTACTACTAAAGACATTTATATTAAGTTACTTGGAGTCATTCTCATCTCTCTTTATAACCTACAGATATCATTTCTAGGGGCACTGATCTGGCCAAATGCAGAGATCTGTAATGTAGCACTCCACATTGCTTACAACTAATCAAGAACGGGTGGGAACACCTTCTGAGTATTTGTTCCACCCTAAAGCAGACGTCTAAAATAAGTCAAATGAATTGCTCCCTAGAAGCATCTATTTTTCTTCCTTGGATAACAAGAATAAATTAGCTCTGTCTTACAGATCTCTACATTTGGTCATAACAATGCATCCTGATATTCCCAGTGTCTTGGTTCCCTATCCAAAATAACAGAAATAGTTTCCATCCTGATAAGAATATTACAAAGATAAATACAGACCTTTGGACAGTGAGGTTCTACACTGAGATTCAAATACAGAAGTAAATGAAAAAAATAAATCTATGTTTGTGATAGTGCTGTGACACTAAAAAGTTAATGATGGCTGACCTAACTTCTATAAAGTTGACATACTAAACCACTTCTGAAAGATAATCAAATTCCAATAAGCTTGTTCACCACAGCAGACTATTTCTGTTCTATCAAGCATAAAGGAACAAAAATGTAAAATAGGATTCTTGCTTAATCACAGACAAGGTGACGCAACAATGCTTGCTTATAAATCACATCATACAGTCGATGACATTTAGAGAAGTAAAAGCCTACATCAAAAAAGTTAATAAAAGTCAGGTGTAAGATGAAAAACACACAAGTCATAACTCTAAGATGTTCCTTGAAGAACTTCCACATTATTAATTTATTTAATAAATACAAATAGTACTAAATCTTATAAAATGCTACAAGCTACAATTTATATTTACGTTAAACTTCTAGAAGGTTGAAAAAGCTATAGACTGTGTCAATGTCGCTGTCTGTATTTATTTGTTTTAGGATATCTTGATTTTTACTACAATCCTATTTTGAGGTGCTTTGGTTCTCTTTATTTTTTTTCTTTTTTTTTTTTGAAAGCTTAGTTATTTGTAAGTAGTTTGTATGCCCTTGGTTAAGATCACAGTCATTATTGTGAACAAAAAGGAACATCAGGTAAAACAGTTAAAAGAAAAGAAAGAGAAAAAGAAAAGAAGCTCTGATAACTTCACTTTGAGAACTGTGCCTCAGAGTGGGCTGTGGAGCAGTTTTGTGAATCATCAGCTGAATCTGACTTTTCCTCATGTGAAACCAGTTTGCTTGTCATTATGTACCATATATGATGAACAGCACACTTACATATAACAACCTATAGTCCCAGCTCAGCAGAGAAATCTGCCACAAAGTCTTTTGCAAATCTCTTCCAAATAATTCTTAATTAAACAGTGTTTCTGACCTTTCTCAGAGGCTCCATTCTTTCGAGTTTTAAATTCTTTCTACATTTAGGAGAGTAACAAATGTCCCCAGATTTCCCCTTCTCAACCCAAGAAATATAAAGAAGCAGCTGACTTCAACCTTGCTAGACATAACCAGGGCAGGACACCTTTCAGCCTCCACCCCTTGAACAAAGGATAATAAATGTTCTTAGGAGATCTCAAGAAAATATATTGTAGCCTTCAAATGTCAGGGTCAAACTCAAATTCTTTTAAGAGCTCACTGTTATAAAACACAGTTCCACACTCGCAAATCAAGGCTAATGTCTGTATCTGCCAGCGCCTTGGAGAAAAATACTATTGAGCTCAAACAATGCAGAAATATCCTCCAGGAAGACGCTTTCCGCAATTTCTGTTTTATGTGGAAGTGGACAAGATATCAAACTTGACAGCAGAGGTTATTGTTCGTATTTTAATAATTCTTTTAGATGAAAGTAGTAGAAAACAACAGACTGCCACAAAAATCTTATAAAACGTTGTCTGATGGTAAGGAATAATCTATGTCTAGGTGTGGTAAGGAAGAGCTGGCTGATGTGAGAGTCTGGAACAACTGGAAGGGAAGTTATTTAAGAAAAAAAAAAAAAGGCTAAAGAAACTGTGAATGTAGAGAAGAATCTGGGAGTACAGGTAGTGGAAGGAGCAGAAGTATGAGGTAAAAAACCAACTGTGACAAGAAGTCAAAGCCAGGGACAACTGAGTCTGATGACAAGAGACTGCAACATCCAGACCAAATACGCAGGAGGACAGAAAACGAATTAGAATTGGAAGCCAGATAATATGAGAATGTAGAGAATAAAAAAATATGACTTACATGTGCAACCAGACTGGCATTGGTTTTGGGGTGGGGAGAAGACTGACTGGTACAGGAACAGACAAAACCATAATGACTAGCACTAGTTGAAAGACACTGAGAGAGAAAAACTGAGAAACAGAAAACATATTATTGTGGAAACTAGGTGGGAAAAATTGGCTGGATTGGACCATGAAGTCAAGGCTGAAAATCCAAGTATGTTTGAAAATAATACAGTACTCTTAGATATTGCTGTAGTCTAAACAAATATAAATTGCAAGCACTGACAGGTGACAAATGGATGAACATATACGTGTATGAATGTCTGAAACTGAATTTCTGAACTCTCAACAAGAAGCCTGCTAGCTGCTGACTTCAACCAGAATGGGCTAGTTGCTAATTCTGATAAGCTGGACTAAAAATGGGAAGTCCTGAATCCTCCAATTACAGAAAAGACAAGAGACAGAACCACTAACTCAGAGGCCTATCATGTATTGTACTTCTCGTATAGAATATTTAGATTAGGTAAACAGGAGCTTGGTTCTGGAAAGAAAAGTTGGTGGTGACAAGGATTTCTGAAAAGAAATGGTCTCTGGAAGAAAGGGTCACTCTGCAAGTGAGAGAAGATCCAGAAGACTAGAAAGACGCATGGAGACAAACACCAGTGCATGCCAAGGGGCTCTGGCCAGTAACACCCAAGACTGGTAACTAAGCAACTGCAAAACACAATCCAATATGATTTTCTGCCTGACTTTCCTGAACCAGCAGACATTTACATGTTGGAAAGGGAAATTGAGACCTAATGAACATAACTCTGGGTGGGAGAGTGAGTATGTAAGATAATCAAGTTGGTAAAAGCTCTAAAATCACTGAATCTTAAACTCTAGCATCCAGATCCAATACAAGCTGTCATTTACTCTGTCTCACCTGTGACAGGTAATAACAGTAATGGCCTCAAGAAAACAAACAAAGAAAACAAACAAACAAGAGCTTGGAAGTGCCTTAACATATCAGTCTTCTGATTTTTACAGTTACCTTTTTTTTCTGTGTTTTCCCAGCCTTTAAGGAATCCAAATTCAGCTGTGCATGAATATGTTTCATGTTTTCTATACAGCTGTTTATCAAGTCAACTGGAAGACAAAAAATATTAACATTTTGAAGTTCATTCATAATCAAAAATATTTTATGAAACATAAAATAGCTTTCTTGCAATCATCTTGATTACTGTTACCCTCCTGAACTGAGATTTAAGGATTCAGATATCCAAATTGTGTGAGTTCATAACGTATGTTATCTTTTTGATTATCAGGAAGTAACGAACTGTGTCTGAAATAGAATGCATCTAGCTGAATGATCTTTAGAAGCAAGAATACATTTGAGTCCTTTTGCAACAGAGTCCTGCGAGAGGAATTACAAAAGGAAAGGGGAAGATGGATTTGGGAGGAAGAGGATAGCAACTCATAACTCTTTGGCCTATCTTCAATGATGCTGCCTAGAAGACTGAAGCTTGAAGAGGTTATGGCATGCATTTATCTTATCTTACCCAATTTTTCTGTAACAGCAGCAGATTTGCTGCATCTGAGGAGGAAGGAAAGCAAATGTTGAGGTGACACAAAGCGCAAAATTTTGAATTAGGTTCTCTTCTTGGTATCTAGAGTCTTTAATTCATTACAAGATCATGGAGTGACTACATCAGTGGACAAGGGAAGAACTAGGGATCTCATACGAGACTTCTGTAAGGCCTTTGACTCAGTCACCCACAACATCCTTCTCTCAAAATTTGTGATGGGTGGACTGTTCAGTGGACAAGGAATTGGTTGGATGGTTACACCCAGAGAGTAGTGGTCAATGGCTCACTCTCAAGATAGAGATTGGTGACAAGTGGTGTCCCTCAGGGGTCCATACCAGCACCAGTACTGACAAGTCTGAGGGATGGGATGCCATCCAAAGGGACCTGGACAAGTTTGAGAATTGGGCCCATGTGAATCTTACGAGGTTCAACAAGGCCAAGTGCAAGATCCTGCACCTGGGCCGGGACAGCCACTGGTATCAATACAGGCTGGAATGAAGGGACTGACACCAGCCCTGCCACGAAGAATTTGGGGTTACTGGTGGATGAACAGCTGACAATGTACACTTGCAGCACAGAAGGCCAACTGTATCCTGGGTTGTATGAAAGGAAGTGTGACCAGCAATTTGAGGGGGGCAATTTTCCCCCTCTACCCCACTCTGGTGAGAACCCACCGGGAGTACTGTGCTCAGCTCTGGGGCCCTCAGCCCAGAGGGCCACGAAAATGAGCAGAGGGATGGAATACCACTACAATGAAGAAAGGCTGAGTTGGGAATGTTCATCCTGGAGAAGAGAAGGCTCTGGGAAGATCTTATTGCAGCCTTTCAATAGTTAATGGAGGTTCTAAGAAAGATGGGGACAAACTTTTTATCAGGACCTGTTGCAATAGGACAAGGGGTAATGGTTTTATGGTAAAAGAGAGGGGATTTTGACTAGATATAAGGAAGAAAGCTTTTACAATGAGGGTCGTGAAACACTGGAACAGAGAGGTGGTTGGTGGCTCATCCGTGGAAATACTCAAGGTCAAGTTGGACGGGGCTCTGAACAATCAGATCTAGTTGAAGATGTCCCTGTTAACTGCAGAGGGATTAGCCTAGATAACTTTTAAAGTCCCTTCCAACCCAAATTATTTTATGGTTCTATGATCATAGGCTCATGGGATAACTCAAGTTGGAAGAGATTGCCATCAGGTGTCATCTAGTCCAACCTCCTGCTCAAAGTAGAGTCAGCTATAAGATCAGGCAAGGTTTACTTGTAGCCTTATCCAGTTTAGTCTTGAAAATGCCAAAAGACAGAGACTGCACAGTATGTCTAGCCACTGTTTTACCGCCTTTGAATGGAAAATATTTCTTTATAGCCAGTTTGCCAAATTTCAATTTATGCCCATTCTCTCTCACCCTCCTACATCATGCACTGCTGTAAAAAAACCTGGCTCTGTCTTCTTCAAAATCTCAGAGGTACGAGAAGGTCATCCCAAAATGTTATTTTTTCCAGGTTGAACACTGCCAGTTTCCTCAGCCTTTCCTTTAGGGACAGGTAGGAACAACCACCTTCATGCCCCTCTGCTGAACTTGCTCCAGTTTGTTGATGTCTTTCTTGTACTGGGCCAAAACTAGATTCATTATGCTGGGTTTGGTCTGACAAGTGCTAAGTAGAAGAAAGATAATCCTTTCCCCTTGATCTACTGGCTGTGTTCCTGCTAATACAGCCCAACATGCTGTTATTCTTCTCACATTCAGCTTGCTGCCTACTAAGACCTCAAGGTCTTTTTCAGCTCCCCAGTCAGCTTGTACTGCTGTAAGGGTTTGTTCCTTTCCAGGTGCAGGACTGTATTTGTATCTTAAAAAGAAGTGCTTAACAGTTGAACAGGTGATGTTAGAGCTACAGATATCTCCGGGACATTGACTTGACCCTCAGAACTTCTCTTCCTTTCCTCTAAGGTTTGTGCTGCATCACAGCAAGGACAATGTGAAGGCTACTCTAGTGTAAAATGTGATGCATTTCATACACTGCTAGTGCCTTCACAAGATGTCAGGTCTTAGATGATCTAGAAGGTCACCAACAGAAGAAGAGCCCTGATTAAAGCAAGGGCTGAGTAGACCACTAGCTTACTGGGAAAGAGCAGAAAGCAGGTACATAGCATAGGATTTTAAGTTCAGAGTTTGCTGCTGCTATTACGGTGAGACATTGAGCAGTTATGTCTAGGCTATGTATTTCAGCGTAGCGTAGTTTTAAGTACTGAACAAACCAACAGAGAGATGTGAGTAATGAGAAAGCACCCAAGACAAAGTGCACTTGGGCTGATCAGCAGGCATTTAATGTACGACACAAAAAAAATGCAAATAACTAGTCTCCCCTGTGTTCTACTAGACACAAAAAGCCTTTGATTAGAGGTTTTTAACTTTTGTTTTACTGCTGTAAAATCAAAACTTTAGCATGAAAGATGACGCACTGCAAGGGAAGAAGGTCCTACTTAAACTGTAAAATGGGAAGAAAGAAAGGAAGTGGCAGGGAAGAACAAAGCTAAGAAGAAGTCTCTTCATGTCTAGGTCATTAAGGTTCTAGTCAGAACTGAGAACAGAGGGCATACTTTCACTTACAAACCTGTACTGGCATAGCATGAAACAAGAAATGGAAGATACTACCAGCACAAAATCTCCCATTTTGAATGGATGAACATGCCACTAGCACTAAAAGCTCACGGGTTTCTTCTCACTCCAACACAGAGCTGTGATTTCACCGCAAGTTTTTACACTGGCTATAATGTAATATTTTACCTGCAACTGAAAATTTTAATTAGTAATAATGTTTTCTGTAAAAATCTGCAAAAAAATGCCACTGAAAACTAGGACTTTTGTTTTGACAGAAACCATTATGATTTAAAAAATTACATGAAACACCTGCAAGCATTTGATTCATATATCATTTAACATACATTTTGAAATGCTCACCTTCCAAAGCAGATTTCTGGGCATTTTTACTGACAGCTAAAAGAGACAGCAGTGCATTTGTAGCAACTTCTTTCAGCACATCCTTTGAAGATTTTCTTTCACAGATCTACAGATAATGCAATTTTATTACTAAAATGAGAAAGTGAGCATAGTAAAAGTAGTATTCATATCTATAAATATGTTATCATGATCTATATTTTCATTTGGATGATTCATGACTATATTCCTGTCCAGAGTTCTCCCTCTGTATATTCATTTTTATAGTTCATCCGCACTGAAGTTTTTAATTATTTTTTCTAATAACAGTGTTAAGATTTCCCACCCACCCACACCAAGCTCACTCCTCTTACTCTTTTCTTAACATTCTACATTCCTAAAGCCTAGATTCTCAGCCCTAGCATTCCAGGCCTTTTCTAATGTTCAGGCTTGCTATTGCAGACAACTCACTGACATGCTGTTGGTGCAATCTCACTTTCCTTCAACACAGCGATGAAGAAGAGACATTAAACATCAGTGAAATTCTTCAGAATAAAAATATCATTGACACACTGATAGTTGCTGGGTTTTTTAGATACTCTTCCAACCAGAGAAAAATTGTCATTTGTTTTATTTTTGTGAACATCATAGTATCTCTAATAACATAAATATAACATCTGTGCTTTCAAAAGAATATTTATTTGGAGCCGTATAACAATATAGTTGAAAGATGAGTATCTGTTTGTACTTTATACTATATACACTTGAGAATTTTGTCTGTCTAGCAATTTTTCCTAAACTACCATTCCAATACTGATATCCAGTACAACAGAAAATGGTAAGCACCGTAATACAATAAAGTAAGAACTGTCGCTGGATCATACTAGAAAGCAAAACACATTTTAAAGTTAGCCAAAAAGACAGCATCTTAAGAAAAAACTTAACACTTCAGAAATAAATCTTGTGAGTACTTCACCCATAGGACTTCATAGATTTTACACTTCTACATACTTCACATATATCCCCTTTTATTGGCTTTAGCCCTTTAGCTAATAATTGTCACAAATTTTTCAAATTGTAATATGCAATAAAATCTCAATCTAAGCTCTAGGGTTATCAAAGCCAGGTTGGATGGGGCTTTGAGCAACCTGATCTGTTGGACGGTGTCTCTGCTCATGGCAGGGGCATTGGAACTAGATGATCTTGAAGGTCCCTTCCAACTCTATGATTCTGCAAATCTATGTGTTCAGTGTAAGCAGAACAGAAAATGTCGATAGATGAAGACTAAGTTTACAACTTGAAAACAAAAACCAGCCAAAATAAGGCTGATAAGGACAAGTGACACCAAAACAAAGCACCAAGGCATGGACTGGGTTCTGCATTTATAGCTACCAAAAAAAAAATAATAAATTCACATTTAGACTACAGTTGGTTTTATTAGATTCCAAGTGATCTAATAAAACCAGTCCTAGTTTTGGGATCTAACTAGATCAGCAACACAAGAATATTTTAAGTAAATTATCTATTTTTCTGTATTGATAAGTGGTGGTTTCTTTTCCAAGTAAATAATTTAGATGTCTGAGTAGTTAAAAATATAAAAATCAAAGCTTAAGCTTGATGTTAATTTACACTAGCCAGCAAAACATGACCTGGAAGTGTGTGCTTGCAGCTCAGAAAGCCAATCATATCCAGGGCTGCATCAAAAGGAGCTGAACAGCAGGTCAAAGGAGGTGATTTTCCCCCTCTACTTTGCTCTTGTGAGTCCCCACCTGCAGTACTGCATCCAGCTCTGGGGCCTCTAACACAAGAGAGACATGGACATAGAATCTTAGAACAGTTAGGGTTGGAAAGGACCTTAAGATCATCTAGTTCCAACCCCCCTGCCATAAGCAGGGACACCCCGCACTCAACCCAGTTGCCCCACGCTTTGGGTTGGAGCATTCACAACTTCCTTGAGCAACCCATTACAGTGCCTCACCACCTTCACTGTAAAGAACTTCTTCCTTATATCTAATCTAGACTTCTCCTGTTTAAGTTTGAAACCATTACCCCTTGTCCTACCACTACAGTCCGTAATGAAGAGTTCCTCCCCAGCATCCTTGTAGGCTGGGGAGGGACTCTTTATTAGGGACATGCTCAAGCATGTCCAGAGGAGGGCTATGAAGATGATCAGAGGGCTGGAGCACCTCTCCTATGAAGACAGGCTGAGATAGTTGGGGTTGTTCAGCCTGGAGAAGACTCTGGAGAGACCTTAGAGCAGCCTTCCAGTACCTAAAGGGCGCCTACAAGAAATCTGGAAAGGGATTTTTTACAAGGGCACGTAGTGACAGGACAGGGGAAAAGCTTCAAGCAGAAAAAAGGTATATTTAGATTAGATGTTAGGGAAAAACTCTTTACTATGAGGGTGGTGAGACACTGTCACAGGTTGCCCAGAGAAGGTGTGGCTGCCCCACCCCTGGAAGTGTTCAAGGCCAGGTTGGACGGGGCTTTAAGCAAGCTGGTCTAGTGGTAGGTGTCCCTACCTCTGGCAAGGGGGTTGAAATCAGATGACCTTTAAGGTCCTTTCCAAGCAAAACCATTCTATGATTACATGAAAAAAAAACAAAATGATGAGTTCCTTCAATCCTGCGTAACCTAAAATGTAGATTAAAAGTATAAAAATTCCATTCTTTCTTAAAGAATGCTCCTTTATGCTTTTTTCCTTTACTCTTCAATCAAGAATCATAGTTTTTAATTAAGAAAAAAGTCAATCATAGGGAACATTTAAATAATTAATAATTCACAACTAACTACTAGTTGAGTGGAAAAAAAATACTCTAAATTTATCATTTCTTTTGCCATCAGATTCTATAGGTTTAAATGACTAGTATTAAAGCATTAAAATGTGAATGGACACTTTTAACACTTTTTTGAAATTATGATGTATAATAAATTTAAGATGTCCCATAAATCCACAGCAGACACAGCTATGTTAGACTGCACCTTCTGTAAGTTAGTTGAAGGGGAGATCACTGACTTTCTGAAACATTATATATTTTGTATCTAGAAAATAAAAGCTAGGGCCTAAATTTGAGACATTATGTATGGATTATGGTTTCCTTATTACTTTTACTCCTGATTTTGAAAACATGTACACAAGGGTTAAAGTTGACATACACAAAAGCACCAAAACCTTTTGAAGTCAGCATGTGCATTTATTAAAGCGTTATATGCAATAATGCATACCAATTTAGTACCTGGTCACACCTGCAGACAAGGTCCCAAGTTAGCATTTGACATTGCATATCAACTCCTCTGCAGATTTTATCTTGTTAGATGATTAATGGAGATGACTATTTGAAAATTGTCTCTCACTGCCTTTTCTGTTACTCAGTATTTGCTGAAGTGCTTCTCTTGAAGGAAGGTTATATTTGTTATATATATAACAAATTTTTCAGTTGTTATGTGGTTTGATATTTTTTGTGTGTTTTGTTGTGTTTGGCTTTTTTTAACAGCCAACTTTACATCCTATGGGCTCCTCTTTCAAGTGCCTCTGAATGATCACTGGAGGGTAAGGAGGGAAGAAGTACATAAATATATGTACTTCGCTCTAAAAATTGAAGCTGGTTTTTCCTAATTCTGCTATTCTTTTGAGGGCATCATAGCAGCTTTAAAAAGCATTATAGCTTCATCATAGCATCACAGCATTATAAAGCCCCTGATAGAACAAGTTATCTTCTGAGCTATTTTATGACCAAAATGCAATGTCTATCTACAGCTCTGAACAGTTAAAGAGCAAGTTAAAAAGCTGCTATCTCTTACAATACCATGTCATAGTGTCTGATGTACTTTTGGCCTGCCCGCGGTTACTTCTGCATTGTGTAGACTTTTCTGCTGTCACCATAAGAATCATCACTTTTTGTTAGCAAAGACTGGTAATCAGTTATGTATACTTGTATGAAAATAAGGGAATGCAACATACTTCCATGTAATTGCATTTCTTGTGCCAGAGCCAAGGAGTTCAGTTTTAGGCACATACAGGAACATTAAATACAAAAACCTAATAGGATATTTATCAAATTATGGGATTTCAATAAAGTGTCCCTGCTTTGCTATGAATCTCTGAAAAATCACGTCCTTGCAGGAAATCTCTATGCACTCAAATTATCCGCAATTAGTTGCTCAAGGAATTCTAGTTTTAGAGGCCTATATAGCGACAGCAAGAAACATCCTCTCATGAAGTTTCTCCTCACTAAAAGACACCAGGTTCTCAGTGGACAGAAACTATGCCCCAATAAGTGCTGTAGAAGCACAGTGGTGTAAGACTGCAGCAGCGAAACAGAGGTTGTGTGACGGATATCAGCTAGACCAAGACAAGTCCTGGTAGGAATAAGGTTAGCATACAAGAATTTGGCAACCATAGGAAGAGAGGAGATAAAGTGATACTATGAGCACTATTTTGGTCACACAACCCAATATATATGCTGAAAAACTAATGGTTTACATAGCAAAACAGTACTAAATATGATTCTCACAAAAAAAAAAATAAAATTATGAGACACTGACTCCAGAATATGAGAAATCATAAGCTATGTTATATGAAATGTGCATCTTTTAGGCAAACACAGTCATGAGTCACTATGATTCTTACAGTGACAAAGTGCAAATAATTTAAAGAAAGACAGCGAGTACATAAAGGAATCAATTTGCGAGGGAAAATAAATCAGACAAATTTCACATATTACTTTTCTTGTTACTAAGTAATGGAAGATATTTTAACAGTCTGTACGTAAGTGAAGGATGTAAATATAAAGGAGGTAAAAAGAATCAGTTGGGACAGTATATAAAAGTATAAATAAAACTTTATGAAAAGATTACACGAAGCAAGACAGAACATTAAGAGTAAGTATCTAGGAAAAAAGCATCTTATCACCAAAATATATATTTTGTCAGACAACAAAGTTCCTAAAAAAATTAGTGAAAATACATTAGCTGGCCAATTTAAAATTAGCCTGGAAAATACATTAATATATGCTCCTTACATGCAACAACACTGATCTTACACTATCAGGGAATGAAGTAGAAAGTTTAATGATTTATTTTGGTTCACAATTTTTATGAAGGCAGCTGTTATAAAAAACAATGCTGTAATTTACACTGAGGATAGCTATGTGTCAAACTTTAAAAATCTCATTACATGTTTGGAAAAGCTGAAAAATAAGTGTATGTATTTGGCCAAATATATTCTACGTATTATATCTCCTCTATCTAATATTACCATGCCGCTACAGCACAATTGCCTTGCAAGGCACTTCCTAGAAGTTGCTGCTTTGCATTTGTTCCAGCTTATTACCTGAATTTCAAAAATGAGTGTAATAGATGTCTCAAATTAAAGAAGTCTTGGTTCATAACTGGAAACAATTGATTTTTGAATAGGTAACTACAGTCCTTCTTAATAAAATACAAAAATGTAAAAATACATCCTGCAATCACATCATCAAATTCTAAATACCTGAATAATTAATGCAGTCAGTTGAGTTACTGATGCCTGGCATCCTTCAATGTGATCCAGAAGAAAGCTGATAGTTGGATTCTGACATGTATTCTCTTTATCTTGGAGCTGTCTTCTTCCTTCTTCATTCAAAAGGACAGAGAGGAACTGTAAACTAGTCACACATAATGGATGTGTGGTTGACAGATGAATACAATCACAAATGTTATCTGAAAGGTTAAACAGAAAAATACAGAATTTTATATTTCATTCTGAATAAAGCTTAAGTGCTTTGGAATTCAGAAAGACTTATCAAAAGAAAGCATGTAAGCCAAGAAACAGTTATACCTGTTCACTGCACAAGGAACTTATAAATTCTACGCATTTGACAAGTCTTTAAAAATCTAAGGAAGAAAAATTTGGGGTTTATAACATTCAAATGAACTAATTCGCCTGCATTGATTTTACTATAAAACAAGAACAAAAAAAAAAAAACACCCACCCCAGTTTCAATTTGCTATATCACTCATTCATTCAGTAATTTTCTGAACTCTTCTCACTTTATTCAGCAGCTTACATTATAATGCCAACAGTACCCATCAGCTGCTTTGTGTGTAATTGGATTTGGATTCACCAGATCACTTAACATGCAACTGCCTGAAGTCACAAGCTTGAATGGACTATGCTCATAATTCAGTACTGAAACATGTCAGAGAATCTTGGTGACCTAGAGCCCTGACTAGGCAAGTAACTAATGAAGAAACAATTGAAAAAACCCAAAGAACAAAACAAACAAACAAACAAACAAAAAAACACACAAAAACCCCAAAAAACAAACAAACCAAAAAGCACAAAAAAACCCCAACAACTCCCCTTATAATAAACTTTAAAAAAAAAACAAAAACAAGCAAACAAACAAAAAAACCCAACATAACATATAAGGAAAAAAATGAAGTGCTAATGGATTATTTCAGGCTTTACTCAGAGGTGCCACATTTGATTAAGATTTACAGTTAGAATCACTAACCCATATATGCAAACAGAACTTGTGAATTTATCTGACAGTTCAAAGGTTAGTCTGATGAGATCAGAAAGAGTTGTAAAAATCCAGTTAAGGGAAAAAGTTAGTCAACCTCCAGACACATCTGGTTTTCATTTTGTATATGTCATTGCTAATTACTTAATAGCATCTAAACAGGAATGTCCCTCTTTTCTGTTTCTTTATTTTATTAGTTGCTAGGTTAAAACCCATCCAGGAATAGTCATTACCAATTATTGCTGTACAATGATTTGCAAGGGCTGCTGTCACAGATGGAAAAGATATTTGGCCACTCTTCCACAATAATGTAATTAGAAGGCTGAAAAAGTCTACCCATGTTTCATGAAGCACAGACGTTAACTCAGTATCTGCAAAGATAATAGGGAGGGGAAAAGTCAAACCATTCACATGTGTGCACAAACCCGGACAGCTAAGCCTGACAACAACTACTAGTTTAAATTAAGGTGGTATGTAAATAAAGACCTGACTCTGGCTACACTGGGAACAAAGTGCTTCATTACCTAATCCATCTTTCGAGCGAATGGCGAGAATTGTAAAGATATTTCCCAAGAAAGGTTTCAACACTTCATCCTGGATTACAAGCTGAGAGTCCACCAATAAACATGATTTCAGAAGCCTGGACACAGATGACAAGTATTGAAGTTGTAATAATACCTGTTAAATATTTGTAAAAATATATGAAATAAAGACACATAGTTGCACCTTCCACTTTTTTTTTTTTTTTTTTAATTTAAATACATCACCTCAACTGGCTCGTAACATTTTGAATAAATATATACAACTTATAAGAAATAATAGGATACTAATTAAAATTGTTCCCCTAATTTTTATTGTAGAAGATGAAACAGAATCCCTAGTCTGGAAACACATGTGTGAAATCAATTTTCTAGTGATTAAGAATAAAGTTCCTCGAGAAAAAGTTGTAATTCATTATATGTACAGCATCATATTCTCTGGAAGCTCCCAAAGAAAAACTTAAAAGTGGTCATTAATATTGATAAATACATATATTTCCTGAAAACAAACTCAATTTGAAGCTTTAGGAAAAAAAAATATTCCTGATACATTTATTTATTCTCCCAAGATTTCTGCAGAAACACATTTTCTTAACAATCTGTGTATCTTTCTTCAAAGTAAATCTGAATCCAGAGCAGTACAAGCTTTAAAATATTGCTCAGCCATGAACATAGTATATTCTATATGTTATATACAGAGAGTTAAAATTGATACAAAAGTAGTTCCATTGGCAGTAACCCTATATGCTTTGCATACATCAAAATTAGTTGAGAACTATGTGTCTGCAGGACTGAAGACAAAGCAAAGCTACCTGTTTTGTTGCAAAAAATAAATATGAAATGTGTCAGTAACTATCTGGCTCATATTTTAATACTGTTCAAAGAAATTCTATTATATGATTTCTGTAACCACTAAACTCAATTTGTATTTTTCAAACACGGGTTTTCAGTTTGATGGTTCTATGTATAGTTCTAACACAAAAATTAATTGTTCTGTGTTAAATAAAACACGGTTTATTTTCTCTTAAACTTTGTCAAAAGCACAGATTCACATGAAGGTAGCCTATAGCAGTGTGTCTGGACTATGATAATGAGTATAGATTATGCAAACATAATTATTTTCAAAATTTAAAAAAAATAGAAAGTAACAAACAGTTCTCTAACCTGAGCTTTTACATGTTCTACATGGCAAGGATGACCCAAAGGAGCTTTCACTTCCAAGATACATCTCTCAACCAGATTAGCACTTACAAGACTAAAATAAAATAAAGTTGGTTAGAAATATACTTAAATAATTAAACACTCTACTAATTTAATGTTACATAGAAGAGAACATTTTAAACCAAAAGTTAAAAAAATTATGAAGCACTTTTTTAAAATAGTGGGGTTTAGCAGTAAGTCTATTCAATGGCAACTGTAGTAGCAGTGAGTTGTTTCAAAATAGACTAACAAATTCCAACGGCTGTTACTGCACCGTTAGACTGGGGGGATGGGGGGGTGGGGTATGTGTTTAATTGTTGGGGGTTTTCTTTTCATTAATTGCAGTATGAAGAGCAACAACAAAAGCTCTTAAAAACCTTAAGAAAAACTGAACTAATTTTCATTCTTCACTTCAGGTCTTCCAAACACTTTGTACAGATGAAAGAATTTGTTACTATGCAAATGGAAACATGAAATACAATCTGAAGACTATTTTGAAGTGGTTCCTTCTTTAAAAAAAGAAACAAAACACCAAGGTTTATCATCCAATACTTTCCAAATATGGCAAGCATTCTTTACTCTTCTTTTAGTGAGACAGACAGACCCCAAAATACTGCATACAATTTAAAGAAGAAAATCATAAAAAGAACTGAAAAGAACTGCAATTCTGAATACCTATGTCATCTATTGTTCTACTAAAGAAAAAAAAAATTATCCCTCCAAAAAGGATGACTAAATGGCTCTCTAGACAAAAACCTAAAACATTACCAGAGGAATACAGAAGTCCTACAGAAGACAGACACCACAAATAGAATCTCCAATATGACTACCTTTTCTGCAACAAAAAGAAGTAATACAGACTCTTTTTTGTTGATTGTATTTTTTTTAAGGCATTTTTGGACCCTTCAGAAGCAAGAAGTGATCAGCATAATACTTTTGATAAGAAACACTGGTAGATCTCATTTCAAACTTTTCACCTCTACTGCTACACCTTGTTTATAGTTCAGCAGTTATTTACTGATGTCATACCTGCTGAGAGCTGTTAGCAAATGTGCCTCTTGAAGAGCAATTCCAGTATCTTCTGGAGTGACAACCAGCAGGTTGTGCAGAAGGCTGCAAACAGCTGACAAAAGAGCAGGTGTGACTACAGCCCACTGTTTAGAAAGGGCAGCAGACATGGGAGAATCACGTTGACTTGGAGATTCTGTTGTGGTTGTATCGCTTTGACCTAGAATGCATTTAATAATAATGCAAAACAAAACAAAAAAAAAAAAAAAAAAAAAAGGAAAAACAACAGATTTGTTAGAGCAGTTACATAAAACAAATTGCTTTTTATTTTTCATAAAACATCCGATTTCCCTTTACATTTAAAAGGTGTATTCTGAAGAAGATAAACAAAATAAAACCAAAAGAAGAAAAGAAAACAACAAAGAAATCAGATACAGGAAATGCATTATTTAAAATAGTCCTGAAATAAAATGTTCATTCTACAAGGCACTAATAATTGTTAAAGATACATGGTAAATTTGGAAAGATGTATTTTCACTTCCTTCCTCCACAGAAAGGTGTTTTCTATTTGTACACAGATGTCTCTACATACATTATTTTATATATTTATTTTTTTCTACATTACACACAGTTTTACCTATCTACATATATAGAGAATTATATATACATCTCTCTATGTGTGCACATATGTACAGGACAGCTTTACCAAAATTGATTGTTTTGAAAAGGTGACTGGATGCCAGAATTAGAATTTAAATGTTGAGTGACATTTCAAGCAGTATCAACCATTTTTACTTATTTTTGTCAAATATTTCACCCTTATTTCATTTTAAAGGCAGCATTTCATGTTTGTCTTCTAAAACAACCACTAGAAGAATCAATGGTCATTGTTCCAGCAATACACAAGCTCCATATGCATGTACAAATACTGGAATATGGGCAGGCTAATGCATCATATTCATCATTAGGTACCACAGCCAAAGTTTGACTTACCTTGTGCCATAAGCCGATCAACTACAGTTTCAGGAATAAAACTGACTGAATTTGTTGGAACTGTTGCCTGAAGCTCAGTAACAGTCCCCAGTGTTGGTGACATAGACAGAATCTAGAAAGCCATAAAAAGGAAATTAGTTGATTCCAGCTTTTACAAGAGCAGACTTCTATTTATATTTTGCTTGGGGTGCAGGGGGAACCACGCCATGACAGGACCCAGTAAAACCAAAACATGATGTAAAAATTACTGTTCAGAACCAATTTGATTACATTTTGTTCCTTATATGTGTGTATATGTATATACACATTCTATAAATATCTAGTAACTGAAACTATTGAAAGATGTTTCGGGCTGTTCATATTTCACATTTCAGTTAAAAACTGATCAATGGTCATGTTACTGAAAATTCCTCTTCTTCATCCCTCTTTCATCCATATAATTGACTCAATCTACATTTGGATAAAGATAGAAAGGCATTACTGAAGCATTTAAACTCAATTTTTTCATGGACTATTTGCCCTACTGAGAACATCAGCACTTGTCCATCTGTAACAGGACATGCTCAGATAAAAATATCACAAGCGCATTAGTCATCAGCCAAAGTTGACATTCCAGAGACTTTCTGACTCTGGGTACTTCTCTTAATCTTAGGTCAATCTGTATTCATTTCATAGTGAAGATATATTTACACAATAGTACATTCTACTGTCATACTACCATGCTCCTCCTACCAGTTTTACATTATCTATCATGTTATTAATTTTGCATGATTTCAAAGTTCTTAATGTTCTTGCTACTGTGTTTAAAACCATAAGCTTGAGATCAGGAGACCTAGAGTCTCCAGCTTAATACATGCTTTTGTGACACAATGAGACCCGTGACCTGTTTCAAGAGTATAGGATAAATGTCTCCCATGTCAGGTCACTTTTTCATTTCCATTTTTTTGGTTTTCTAGCTGTACAATTCACATTACAAAAGCTTTCTTCAAGAATGTCACTATATAGCGTAAAGAATACAGAATGCTGGGGAATCCAGCGAGCTTGAAGGAGGATGGCGTTAGACAGCAAACTTCCTAAGGAAGACCAAAATATTTCAAATGTTTTCTTTTCCAAGTTCTATTAGAAAATCAGTTGGAATATTATTTTTTTTTTTACCTAAAAGAAAGTCAAAAGTGACTTAATTGACAAAAAACTGTGGAGGGAAGGAAATCACAGATTACTCCCTTCCTAGCTATTGTATCCTTGCAGTTAGGTCACTGCTTTCCAGCTTTGACTTACTCAGCAGCATTTTGAGCTACAGGAAGAGTCAGCTTTAGGCTTTTCTCATCTCCTAGAAGGTTTAACCCTACCTCCCACTCCCTATCACTTTCAAATGTTGTTTGTTAGGTTTCTATCAGCACGTCTTTACTTGAGACCACAGTGCCTACATGAGCTAAAGGTTGCCATCTCCATGCTGTAACTCCCTTCTCTCCCCTATTTTTCCTCTTGTCTCCCATTATTGTCCATCCTACAGTCCTGAATCTTGTTCCTCAAGCATGCTCAATTGTTCCTTAAAAAAGACAGATTACTGTAACACAGAAAACAAGCTATAGTAAGATGTGGGGTGCATGTCTGGATCCCAGGATTCGCATATAGCCTGGGTCACAGAAACACTAGGACGTTTGGCTAAATAGTTTTCTAGTTAGTAAAATGCAGAACCAAATTGTACCAATGAACTTAAATTCAAATTCTGGTCAGATTATGCAAATAAAATTATATTTGCTAATTGAAATAAATTATTTAAAGTTCCATGCTTGCTGATTTAAATAATTATTAAAATCCATATTAAATCAACCTTGACACATGATAAACTCTGCACTTATTCAGGAATATACTTCAATTCCAAGCATTCTAGTAAGTGACAAAAACCAACTCTTTCTTAAAAAGTACAAACCCCAAATGCAACTTCTAACAGTCCATATGGTTCTTCTGCAATAAGCAAAGCACTAAAAGGAATTATTACTACACCGAAAGTAATTTTGAATATATTATTATGTATTATATAAGCTTTCGTGTATTAATAAATAGTATCACCTACATTACACAATTCTTTCTCACCTTTTACAGAAGTGTAAGCACTTTGGGCAAAGAAATAAAAAACAAGCTCTTGGATATGTTAAAAAAAATTCAATAAATGCTTTATCTAGTTAGAATAATATCAGCTTTCTGCACTGACAGAACATTTATTGGTAATTGTTTCACAGTAGGACATGTGTTAAAACCAGAAATTTTCTGCTATCTTAACAGAAGAGACATAGTAGCACAATGAAGTTGTTTCCACAATGTTCTGCCCTCCAGGAGAGAAAAGATATTACAACTTTTATAAATCCCTTTGATAAGGATGAACTGGGAGTCTGGGACATTGCATCTAGTAAAGGATATTTTCTATTGCCACCATATTCTTTCTGGGAGCAATGCAGCAAACAACAGACTTTTGAAGGGGGTTTAACTGAAGAATAGAAAGGGTTGTGTGGGGGGGGGGAGATGAGGAATGCAGATTAGAACTAATACAAAAATTGTCTGAATGGAAACACAGGAGAAATGTGAGGGTTTTGCCATTTATCTAACACTTATGAATAAAAGGTCTTTTCTTAACCTCTAGTATAAAAATCCCTCTGGCATTGCTTTAATAGGCTTGCAGTGATTAATTCTATTCAGTTCTATTTTCAAAGGTTTAAATCACTTAACTGTATAGCAGTCTGGTAACCATGGTTCCAGAAAATAAAGCACACATTTTTGTAAAATAGCAAGAAGATTTCACAGGAAAGAGTCGCCATGACTTAACACTATCTGGGAAATGTCTGTAGATCTTTAACCTGCACCATTTTTAGCTCAAGTTTTTAAATAACTGCTCAGTTTGCTAAGCCGACCAGGGCACAGCACAGCCCTAGTGTATTTATGCATTGTGAAGCAAGTTAGTATATCTATGCTGATTGGTGTTCTCAGTCACACGTAGTAAGCACAAACCAAACATGTTGGTTGCAACAGGAATAAAGATTTGTCCTCTGTAATGATAACCTGAGTTAACATTTAAACTATGAATTCCATAGATTTTTAATCTCAGAACTGGACATTCTGCGGTATCCACATTCCAGTTCGCAGAAAAACAAATACAAATTTGATAAAAATCTTTAATCCTCTGAGATCTTAAAGACACTAAATATAGTGCACAGTTAACAGCTAACAGAGCAGCACTGCTGCTGTCTTTTACATGACCTTGAAACATTGATTTCATCCTCACATTGCTATGCTTTTCTCTATAAAATGGGCAAAAGTGTACTTACGGCCTCTGCAAGACCTCTGAAAGACTATTTTATACACTAAATTTAAAAAAAAAAAAAAGTTCCCTGTTATTAATATATCTGCTTTTTAATTTTCTCAATTTTATTTTCTGCAAATTTGAGGATGGGAAAAAAAAAGATGAAGCCAAAAAGTAATTTAGATTTTTATTTTCACTTAAGATCACATGAACACTGTGTGAAATCAGCCTTTGATAGCAGATAGCTCAAAGTATTGATTACATGAAAACTGAAAACAGAGGAGAACTAACAGTGTCTTTTTCTTTTTGTCCAAACTGTTTTCAAATATAAAAAACAAAAGCGAACAACAAAAAAATATGCAGACCTTTTCACAGAAAAAAAATTCACGTAATTCAGTAAAAAGACATCACTATTGCTTCTCCAAATACATTCAGGATACGGCTTACTGAAGAAAAAAGCAGTTTCAGCTTCCTAGACTGACATTCACAAAATGGATATGGACATACTTAGAATTACTTTTAAAAAAAAATAAATATTTAAATATCATAGAAGATCTTCTCATAGAAACAATTCTACTTGGTTTGATAGCTGGTATCTCTCAATTATTTGTGCATGTTGACCACAAAAAGCCTAACATTTTTCCCTTCAATAAGACCTGCCGACTCCCTTCCATCTGCGATGGGGAAAGCATGCCATCTAGTGGGCTTGGAATAAGTACATCTTGCTACCATCAATATACAAAACTACAAACTTTTGGTGTGACTTCATACATGTATTTCTTTTTTTTTTTCATACATCAAAATGGAAAACTTTGGGCCAAACTGTAGGAACATAAAATTTAAATTTAGTTAGGAATAAATTGTGAATGCCTGACTTAAGGACAATTTTGAGATTTTAAAGGTATTTCCAAACTTTACTAGAAAGACAGTTAATAGTCATTAACAGCCCTCCGAAATACAGTTTGTACTTAGCCTCAGTTCTCTTCTTCCATCTTTCTTCTCGGAGTTCATATTGGCATTTGAACATCAGACCCCTGCATCTTACAATCTGTCATGTCAGCAATGTATTTTATTATAGAAATTTAGTGAAAACAAGAATTTAGAGCTGCTAAAATGGTCCATGAAGGACAAATGGAAATTAACTTCTATAAATGACAAGCAAAGTTTTTATGTGAAATTTTCATATGTATCAGGGGAAGACGGAGAAGAAAACAAAACCCACACTTGAATAAAATTCTCTTACATTAGCTGTAAGAGCATAATCTTAGCAAATACGAAGTCTCAACATCTGGAAGACTGACACGAATGAGCGTATCTTAGTATTACATTGAGTTTTCCACTTTAATTAGTTGCCCTTTGTTAAATAGAATGGTAGTGCTACGCCTTTACGTTAAACTATGGTGCTACTTTACACATACAAATACAAATTTGGTCTAGTAGATTCAAATTATTTTTTCACTTTTTCTGCTTAAGCAATTTCATGTAATGAACTCTTCATGAGAACTCAAGCACAATTTTAAGATTAGACACTCAACCCTGATGAATTGATGAAATTTATGTTTCACTCAAGTAACATGAACCAAAGACAAAATTTTTTCAACTTTTATTCCTATAAGAAAGTGGCACTTAATTTATTCATTAAAAAGCAAATTGGAAACAATTGCTTTTAAACAACCTGAGGTTTTTGTAAATGTTTTTAGAGCGCTATTCCTGTTAGCATCTACTTCCTGATTTGCATGCATTTTCATTTATTTTCATTTCAAATATTCAAATTTGAATATTTGTGTTTAAAGGAACCCCAAGCATCTTCTGGGCCGTTTGGGTTCTTTAGATAACTGAAAATCAAAATAATTAATACAATTTCTGAAAAAGAGAAATTTTAGCTTAAAACTAGAGTACAACTTTTCCTCAATTACTAAAAACATGCCAGATAGCAGTCACAGTACTAGACAGCAATAAATTTATAAAAGAGAATGGTAAAGAAAAATTATAATTGCAAAATATTTTGAGACAAAACTCCAACACTGGCTTTCCTATATTTTTATTTTTGTCACAATCCACAGGAAAACTGAGCATAAAAATTTTAGTCAATAAAATAAGATAGCACCCTGTGCTTTATCAGTCTTTGGCATATAGGCACATCTGTTTAACAGAAAAACTTCTGAGCTATGACATTATGGCTTTCATATTACATTAGATGGTCTTTCATAAATCAAAGATTTTTGAAGAAAAAATTAAAATGGATTTTCAGTGCAACATGTCAGAGTTTTCTTAGTTATGCTGCAGTCTGTGAAAATATATGATCTTTATCACGTAACTAACGAATGTTATAAAAGCTTCCTCCACAGCCTGATCTAATATTGCAAATCTACTCTGGAAGTGGAAGAATGTATTTCAATTTCTCTTCCTTTGCATCTGCCATCTTGAAAGACAGCATATGTTTATAGCTTTTCATTGCAATAATCATCCTAGCCAGAAACAAATTTTTCAAGCAGCCACCTGCTTTCTTGTATTTTTCATGTCTATTTTGGGTCTTGCAAACACTTGTGCCACTGTTACATTCCATAAAAGCAGTTTCAGAATCCAGAGTTTATTGTGACACAGAATATAATTTTAACCTAATACACTTATGTGGTTTTGACTGATCCAGTTTTGTAGCTGTGTAGTGTAAATATGGGTTCACTCTGAAAGGACAGTTAGGATAAAAGCAGTGGAAGTGACAGCTATAGATGGAGATGACTGTATTTTGTCAATAAAGCAAATTACAAAGTAATCTCTAGAGAATATGTCTTGCTGTGAGAAGCTACAGAATTCAGCACTGCCTTATGCATTTCACTAGTCAAGGTAAGCTATTTTATTTATTTTTGCTCAGGTAAATAACAATAAAAGTTTTCTTCAATACATTAAATCTACTTCAAAGTAAATTTCAATTTAGTTTCAGCTTTTAAATTTTCAGTTTAATTTCAGCTGGGTTTTTTTTCAGCTGGGCTTCTATAGCATTTGTAAAAGTACTAAGTTTCTTCAAAGCATTTCATGAACAACTTGAAATATAAAATTAATATATTGCTCTGCAAGTTACCATCGTTTCAGATGTTGACTGAGAATGTGAAGACTGGCTTTGACTGGATGGAGCCTTCCAAAGATTAAGAGAATCATCAAAATCTGTAGTAAAAAAAAAGAATTTAAAAAAAAAAAAAAAAATCAAACAAAAAAGGTGTTTTTTTTCATTCCTAAAAGACCTGCAGAGAGCATTACAAGATTTTCAGAGGACTGTTTCAGTGAAACAGAAAAGTAGCCAACCACAGTTATATTCTGAGAATGATAAATTTTCACACATTGTACCTATGAATTCTTATCCAAGAAATCCCTTCAATAAGCTGGACTTAAATATAATACAATTTTCAGTGCTACAAAATAGTCTGGAAAAATATACACTTAACTCAAGCAGTTGCATACACTTTAGTAATTTGAAATAGTTCAGATTTAGTTTTATTTAAAATGTAATAGTACTAAAGTATTGAAGATACTGGGGTGTCACAGCACAAACATAATTAACAGATGTCCATGTCTTAAAAAAACCCTTCAAATTCACATTTTAAAAGAAGCAGTTTCAAGAGAACCCACGGGGGGTTGGAACTAGATGATCTTAGGGTCTTTTCCAACCCTAGCTATTCTATGATACTATGATAATGAAGACAGAATTACTTTGTAGATCTGTTTCAGAATAAAAAGAGCCAAAAATAGCACTAACCTGTCAATAGTAGGTTGAGGCTTTCATATATTTAGAAAAAACCCAATGAATAAAGCACTAGATTATACAGATTCTGAATGCAAAACCCACAAAAGTAGAAATCCTATACATATCTTAGCTAATTACTAAACTGAACTAATTTTATTCTCTAACTTTAACTTTGCAGATGGATTTTATTTTTGTACTCCTGCAAAATGTGAGGAAAATACACTGGGAAAAACACGACAAAAATGGGTTTAGCAAGATAAACCAAAGCAAGATCTTCTATTAAGAGATAAGGGACCTATTAAAAAGCAAAAAAAGGTCATTATAGATAAACACCACAATTCTGAACATATGAATAGAGGACTCATAAGCCTTTCAAGCACTACAGTTTTAGAGATGGAGCAAACATTATCCTGTCCTCCCTTTTTTTAAATAATAAAAAAAAAAAACCAAACTGTATCTTGTTCCTGAAATATCATAGATTATTCTCCCCCTTCATTTCAAAGCTCCTGGAAAAATCTTTTTTTTTTTTTTTTTTTTTTTTGGCTTTGCTTTTCAACAACCTAATAAAACAACTCTCAACTGCTCACTGAAAAGTTCTACAATCCTGGAGTTTGAGTTGCTTTCAGATACGATATTGCATCAGATACCACAACTACCAAGAGGCACAAATACAACAAGCATGGAAGGAGCAAAATGTGTTGGATTGAAAAAAAATTACACTTGCAGATAAATAAAGCAGCCACAGAGGAAATTGAGGACTTTTATGGCTGCATTTTGTATACTGCTAAGGTAAGCCTCTGAAAATCAGACAGATAACCAATAATATTAATTTTCCTTGGGTCTGTCAAAGTCATAACTTGGTAGGGGAAATAACATTCCTCTTCTGTTCATGTTTCTGTAAATAAATTTAACAGAAGCAGGCCTACAAGAACTGTTTAAATCTGTTACCTTAGAAGATGGAAATACAAAAACTTAGGCACACATAAAAGTAAGAAACCAAGAAGAAGAATTAACTTACTGATTTTCCCTCCCTTGAACAGTTTTTACTAATTGAGCTCTCTGAAGAATTTCCTAGCTTTCTAAACTTAAGATCATAACGCATATTTGGACAGAAATGCTGGTTCCCACAATGCATCATAGTAAGACTTAGAAATATTGTTCAGAAAACAATTAAGCAATATTAAAAATTAGATCAGAGATACTCCAGGCATACAGGTGAAAAAAAAAAAAAAAAAAAACAAAAACCCAAAACCAAAAAAAAAAAACCAAAAAACCCCCAACAATCTGAGTATTAGATTTTTTTCAGTCTACAAATTAAATATCTGATGTCTTAGAATGCAGCTAACTTCAACATATAAGAGCCAACTCCTACTCATGCATCTTTGATGTTGAACACATCAAGAAACACGAGTCTTAGAAACAGTCCATGTATCTTTTTCTAAACTTTCATTGTATTGATCTGTCAAAGTCATAACTTTAAAAAGTATTTTGCCAACAGTATTTTGCAAGAAATTATACTGCGGAACCAACTGCATCTTTTCTATTTATAACTTTTTGATGATGTAGGTTACAGCTCAGAGCTTTTTCTGCAGTATGTTAGAACTAGTGGCTTATCCACCACTTAAATCCTCAGGCAATATTTTTCTTAATGTATTTAAGGGCATGGCTTGAATATTCATTTTTGGTTCCATTTTTAGTAAGAATTTTTTGAGGTAAGTTACTCATAACTAGAAATTATTTACGTAGGTTTAAAATACTACAAGATTACATTAACATCACTTACCAGTTATATCATCTTTTTTTATGATGAGGTTGTCTTCCTTGGAAGAATTCAAATCAAACATGTAACATCCTAGGTAACAGTGTTTCACCATCTGCTTCACATGCTCATAGAACTGGCAGTGATACAAAAGGGCCTTGAGTGCAGGTTTTCCTGTCTGAGAGAGGCCAGATTCTTCATCATGTACACATGGACCCTGAAGACACAAAATTCACAGACATGATTTCTTTAAATGAATGTTTTACATAAAAACTGTCCAAAAAACCCCAAATTAAACCTAATACTGTGTGTGAGTGCATATGCATATACATATACATAGCTGCTTTACAGGCTTTAACTAATAGATTCCAAAAACCAAATGTAGATTTTACGAAGGCTGAGTTAAATTATAAGATATTACAAAAACTGTAATATTTTAGCAAAATGTAAGTAGCTATTTAGCTCCTATGAAATTTATTAACAGCTAAATAGAAAGTGATGGAAAGCTGTAAATGGGTGGTTTTAAGACTGTGTATGTATCAGGACACTTTATAATTTTACTTTCTTATTTAATTCTACTTACAGATACCAAATAGTGCAAAACTTTTCCTTAGAAAAAGAGCATAGTCATACTAAGATAAGAGTAAATATCCTGAAAAGGTCAGCCTGTTCTAAAATATACTGCCATTATACTACAACTAGCTGTGTCAATCTACTATGATAAAAGATTTATTTAGAAAACAAGACATGAAAAGAAAGAACTTCTCTTTGAAGAATGGTTTTCAGTCATTTCTTTTTAAATACTGACTTCAGGGAAAACTTTCTAGAGCAGTGGATTTATACATGAAAAGAAAGACTTCATAGTTTTATTTCAAATAAACAGCTTGCTTTGACTGTTTTCGTTACAGTATTTCTATGGCAACAGAAGACAACACGAAGTTTTATTCAGCTACAAGATAACCTCTTTCCAACTGACCATAAAAATTAGAAGTAATAATTGCAAAAAGAACCCAGACTGAGAAAAATTCAAACCAATTTCATTCTGCAAGGCAGTTTTAGGTGGCTTCTTGCAGTACTTCATGAACAAACTAGTTAGAACTATGGAAAGAAAATTCATGACTGGGAATTAGAAAATTTCTTTGGTAGTTAGGAGAGAGCAGAGATAGATCAACTGCAAATAAGTAATTTGAAAAACACTATTTGTCCCCAAGAGCCTCTAAATCTCCCCCATCCCCTCCATTTACACTGAGCACAAGCTTACTTTCTAAGAAAACAAAACAAAAAACAGATCAAGTAGAAGCAGTAAAACTAATTTGTGTCACATCATAAATTATAACCAGAGGTTTAGATAGCTGCTGCTCATTCTGCTCGGTTTCTGTTATACAGAAACTGCTTTCCTGATTTGCATTTTATGTCAATTAATAGAGAATCAGATATGACTGTTTGAAGAAGGTAGCATTTCATGTAAGCTGTTTATGATGAATTATAAAACAGTAGTCATACATACATGTCATCAATATGATTAGACTGTATCAACTATGACAAATGCATACTTTGGAAACTTTTTACCCAGCACAGTCTTTGCCAGTTTAAAAAGCTGTGGCAGATACCGTATTATACAACAGGGGCCCTTGAAGAGTTACATTTATAACAAGTGCTCTAACTTCAGCAATCTTCATACAACACAGTATGCTGCAGAATGCTGTGTAAATGCTGTGTAAAGTTAACTTTACCCATGACAAAAAATTTCCTATGTCACTTTTTAAAGTAACATAGCAAAATGAATTATCAACTAGGTATAAGGAACACTACAGACATTCCTGTGGAGATACAACGTATTTATAGTCTTTCCTTTTCCTATTTACCTGAGAAATATAAATGATGACATTCTACTTTGGGTATGGTACATGGTTCCTATTATTCACCTAGATTCATTTAATAGCTCTCCTTTGAACTCGCATGCAGTCATGGCAACAGATGAAACATTTTACTCATTGCAAAGGAAAAAAAACCCCTCTGAAATACAGAATTTTATTTTGGTATCTTGTATCTTACAATTTTAAGTGTCTGTATTTTCAACAGTTTTAATTTACCAGTTACCATAAAGTGCTATTTGATAACATCTTTCAGCATGAACACTTATTAAACAGAATTAGCAAAAAAAAAAAAAAAAAAAAAAAAAAAAAAAAAAAATCTTCTTCCCTGTGAGAGTAGTCAAACCTTAGAACTAGCTGCCCAGAGAGACTGTACCCTTAGAGACACTCAAATCCCAACTGGACACAGCCCCAAGCAACCTGCTCTAGTTCACCCTGCTTTGAACAATGAGTTATGTTTTTAAGAAGCATTCAAAATTACCTAAGCAATCAGCTGCTTCATTTTATTTTGGAAAGGGTTGTTTCTCAACACTTTTTTTTTTCCTCCCCTCTCCAAAGCATTTTATAATCACCACATTCTCCGAATTTTATCTTCCTCATACCTGTCAAATCATACTGCATTTTAAGTGCAGGTTAAATAAATGACCAATTTCTATCCTAAATGTTAATGATACTACGTAAGTAAGTGAATTTCCTAGGAACCGAAAGATACTATACTCATGAAATACAACATACATAAAAAATACAACATATATAAAAAATAACCCTTTGTTTCTGTTCTCAAGCTTGCTAGAAGTTTGAAAGAAGTTTGTCTATTCATATGTTTTGCTTTCTGAAACGTCACCTTAGACATGTAATTCTTTAAGTTTATATTTTATAGGTTGTCGTGGTTTAAGCCCAGCCGGCAACTTGGCACCACGCAGCCGCTCGCTCACTCCCCTCCTTTTCCTTCCTCCCCCCGCTCCCGGACGGATGGGGAGGAGAATCGAAGGAATGTAACTCCCACGAGTTGAGATAACAGCTCTCCAGTAACTAAGGTATAATACAAACCACTACTGCTACCAATAATAATGATAAGAGGAATAACAAGGGAAAAGGACACAACCGCTCACCACCCGCCGACCGATACCCAGCCCGACCCGAGCAGCGATCTGGGCCTTGCAGCTAACTCCCCCCAGTTTATATACCGGGCATGACGTGCTGTGGTATGGAATACCCCTTTGGCCAGTTTGAGTCAGGTGTCCTGTCTCTGCTTCCTCCTGGCTTCCCCTCCTCTCTGGCAAAGCATGAGACTGAGAAAGTCCTTGGTCAGAGTAAACATTACTTAGCAACAACTAAAAACATCGGTGTTATCAGCATTGTTCCCAGACTGAAAGTCAAAAACACAGCACTGCACCAGCTACTAAGAAGGAGAAAAAATGACTGCTGTAGCTGAACCCAGGACATAGGTATACTGACATAAGTTTTTATATTGAGTAACATCTCTCTGTGACCTTTCTTCTCATGCAATGTTATAGTCACTCACTTGCCAAATACAATCTTTCATGTCTTCAGTAGGAAGTGGAATCACAAGGAGATTTTGTAGAATAAAAGCAGCCTGAAAGAAATGAAAGTATCATTATTGATATCTAGCCATCACAGTTCAAAAAAAAAAAAAAACCCCAAACAAAAAAAAGTGCATCAGATTGAACAGCAAATCTACATATTATTCCACTGCTTTAGAAATATGCTGAAATACAAAGAATTTTCATGTTCACGTTGGGGGGGGGGGGGGGGGGGGGGGGTGGAGATTAGAAGGATATAACCCAAAACCCTTCAAGCTTTACCTACAAGAGACGTCATTAGGGCATACAGTTTAATCACTGTTCCAGTACTGTCAACACTATTCAATTAGCAAAACAAGAAATCCTGGGAAAAAATTCCCACGCAGGAAAACATAACTGTTTATGACCCTTCACTCTACTGTCATTATGTTTTGTATTAATTGAGACAATTAATATACAGACACATAGGTTCCAAACAGCTTCCTTTCTCAATACATGGTATGGTTTTTTTGCTCATTTATATCACACACAGTTTGCATGTATATGTGGGTGGACTGCAACTGCTTATTTTATGTTTTGTCAATCTTTGGTCAATAATTTGACTCAACATACTACTGAAATTATTTGGAAGTTAAATAAAACAATCAAGTGTCCATTCTCAAAAGCATTTTGCACAAATAAATTCAAAATATTATTTTGGAAAATGTTATTAGTTGAGCAATCTGGGAAAAAAATAACCCATTATTTTTCACCATTGTTTTTTCTCAGTCATTGCAAACCAAGAAAAATATTACAACTAGAGTTGATAAAGTTGCAAAAAATGTGTACACAGCTTAAATATAGTATTATATAGTTCTATGTGTTATTCTGTTAGAGTACAGTGCCTAGACAAATTACTTCATTCTTGCAATGGTGAGATATTTATCTCAGATCAATTGATGAGTTCATACCAAACTGTACATAAATGGAACAAAACAGTCATTAAAACCTGGGCTAACTTGTTATGCTTTGGCAACCTGTTTATCTGCCTGAGTAAGCCTTAGGAGTTTTTATGCATTCCTTATATTATTTAGATCATTTCTGCTTTTACAGTAGTCATCTGTATTTGTTGCTTCTTGAGTAATTCTAAATAAGAAGCTAAACATTTAATTAGGTAGCATTTAACTTACAACGCAGTAGGTGTTGTGCAGCATCATAGAGCAGATATATAGAATAAAATATAGAATATAAAATATATAGAATAAAACATAAAAAAGAAAAAGATAAAAATCTTTTCTCCTTAATGAAAAAAACTACAAACTTGACAACAGAAGGACATAAGAAACATACCTCCCTGCGTACCATGCTACATTCAGACTGATCCAGAAGGATGTTTATCACTGTTCCCCACAGACCTCCTGAAATATTCTGGCAACTTTCTGCTAATGCTATACATCCTACTTCAAGAGATGTAAGAGCTGATCCTATTCCAAGTGCTGTAAATCTTACCTGGTACATACAAATGAAACACAAAGTGATATCTCTTACAGTAATTAGCAACACATTTTTTAAAAATTATTAAGTTGCAACAACTGAACTCAGAGCTTAATGGAATAATTTAAAAAGTAACAATCTTTTTTCCTATATTTCTATGGCCCTATACTCATCATCACAACTATGAGTAAGTAAAAGGCTGAATTAATAGAACAGCTTTTAAACATGTAAAAACAGTAAGTCTTCAATATTCTTTAAATTTTACCACTTAAAAATAGTTCCATTTAGCAAACTTGTAATTTAACAGATTTGCATCAAATACACTTGGCTCTAAATTTGTAGTTGATATAAATGTTTCTGCTTTGCAGCTAAGTAACAGCAATATCAATGAGAACTGTCTATGAATCATGATCACAAGTGACTAACGAAAGTATACAAGACAAAATGTAGGGAAGGATTTCTCAGAAGATATTTATATGGAAACATTCTCCCTACTTTACTGATACTGAAATTCAGTATATATAGTGAGTAACATTTTAAATAATGCAAACCAGTAGTTTCAATATTAAATAAATTGATGAAATAAAATTTTTGCAAATATATAAGGGTCAAAATAAGATATCAACTTCACATTGCATTAACTAACCTCAGGGTCTCTATCTACCCATAAAGGAACCAGCCATGCCAAACCTAGCTGAGAAAGAACTTGTTCTTCACTGTTATCATAAGGCAAAGACCAAAGAGATATCCAGTCCTGATTAGAAAACAGAAAATAAAGAAATTATTTTATAAATCTTTCAATACCATGCCAGCATACCCACAGTCTGAGCTGCCAAGCATACTAAAACACTTTATGCACACAGCACTGATATTCCTGGAAAGTTTTTGATTCTGCCTCTACTGAATAAAATTGGATTTGTGTCTCCTTCATAGAATTAGGACAGCAGTGCTAAAGGGAGATTAAATATACTGGGAAAATTATTTCCATTCAAAATTTACTCCATACATTTTTGATTTCTGCTCATTGTTAAAATCTGTCTTTCTGTCTTACACACGTGCAGAAAACTACTAAATAAGAACATGCAATTATTACTTCAATCACAATTTATTCTTTCTCTTCATGCATCTGCCACATGATTAAATAAAGTTTCTCAGACTACCACATACTAATTAGCTGCAGATTCCATGAAATCATACTTGACTTTGCAAATTAATTTTTTAGCTCAGTCTAAAAAAAAACCTCCATACCTGCCAAACACTCTCTTTAACCATGGCACTGCAAAAATGATGCATTAAGTTCATAATGAATTATGACACCTAAAATTTTATGTATTTGTATTCTGACCATCTCAGCCCTGTATAGTCATTATATGGTATAAGACTGATGTTTCATGTGGAGCAACGTATTTTGCTTGGATTTTCTCAATGCATGCAATATTAATTACAAAAAGCACACTATTTTAAAATCCTTTAATTTGGGGAGGGAGGATATTAAGATACAAAATGAAGTACAAACCATAGGTGCACAAAGCACAACCAATGAAACGTTACTATAGTAAACAAACAAAACATTCAGCAGGTCTAGTGCACCCTAAGCATATGCTCTATTTCTCAGGTACTACAAACATCTGTCCATCAGTACCACCTAAAGGATGTTATGTCTGATTTAATAAGGTGGTTCTTTTAACAACAAAGAACTAATGGTTCATAATACCACTAATGATCAAAAAATAATTCGCTTTAACTAGTTTTAGTTTCAAGTCATTAGACTGTGCATTTTAAGTTCGTAGTCATTTACTTTGTTTTAAATCACAGTTATCCAGTATACTCTGTATAACACTGCTTGCACAAAGAAGGGTAATTTTGTATTTTCTCCTTGCATAAGATTTGACACTGAACCACATGATTGTAAACAGCCAGGATTTAAAATCTTTTTGAGAATATAAATTATTAATACAGTCTAGACATTAACACTGCTGTACACACACAAGGTGTATGATTTACAGACACAAAAATGCCACCTGTTATTATGCTACTATACATGACCTAATTCTTTGGAGGCTACAGTCTTCCTGCAGCATACTTAATATTCTGTCCCTCAGCAATTTTAATGAACTCTATCAGCACTTAGTATTTTGAAGATACTAAGTAGTACAGAAATGAAGAAATAGATATCTGGATTTTGGAGAAGTGGGTATACTGCTTTTTCTAGTTACTGAATCAGTAGTGTTACTTGATCATATTGAAAGGTTTTCACCTGTGGCTATCACAGAAATAAATAAGAGTGGCTTTTAATTCTCAAAAATGATTACCCTAAATTGCTGAATTTGCTTTAACTGCTCCAGGATGAAGGCTATTTTTTATTAAACTCGCCAAAATTCAGCTCTCAACATATGAAAGTACAAGAGCAGATATGAATTTTGCTAATAGGTAGTAAGTCCTTTTATGAGACAATCATTCTTTCATGTATGTATATATTCTTTCATGTATGCATATATATACACATATATAGATACATGAAAGAATACACACATGTATAAACATGTTAGAAAGCCCATTATTTGTATGAGGCTGAATGATGTCAGAAGTCCTTAAATTTATTCATCCTACACAAAATCCTGATTTCTTATTTTTTTTATAAAAAGAAAATTCTATTTTATTCTCAAAGAAGGCGTTTCTAAATCCACAGAATTACTTGCAGAATAATTTCAGTGGGGCAAGAACTGAGTCTTCAGCTTTCCTATTCATTTATCTAACATTATACACCAAATGAGATTGAGTAGATTTTTTTTTTATTTTTACTATATTTTTTTTATTTTTACTCTGTTGCCATGTAAGACATCTTCCCCCACTACATATGAAAATCTCTGTTTGTAGCCCTCACAAATGACAAGGTAAGGGCAACTGTAAGGCACTCACCATATCCTTGGCTTGAGCCGTCATTTCATGAGATAAGTGAAGTAAGCAAAGAACTGTGCTTTTCGTAACACCTTTACCCATGAAGGACATAGCATTTCCTCCCCATTCAACATAAAACGATGAGATGACCTAGGAGTAGGGGTACAAGTTCATGGTAGACTTACTGTAAGCAGTATACAGGTACTGCTTACACTACTAAAATATAACTTAAACCCATGAAAAGATGGCAGTTTCAGCTGAATTATAAGAATTTATTTATTTGTCATTTGGTCATGTGATGGATTCCTATATGGTTACGCTTCTGAAAATCAGTGGTTTTTATTTGCTTCCCAAATGAAGAACACAGACAAGCTTAATAATAACCATAATATTAATAGAGGCCTGAGACTTTGTTTTTAATGTGAACAGCCCATCTATTGTACACAGATTTTAGTGCTATGTTTGGAATTAAAAATTTAATTTCTTTTCAAAATTCTGTGTTCATGAAGAAGGGTCATTTATATCTTTCATTCTGATTTGAACTAGAATAAAAATGTGTCAGCTCTGTATATCAAATTCTAAGCAATAAAGGTCACTGGATCATAAAGTAAAATAAATTCTCTGACTAAGTATCTCCATATACGTTAAAATAAAAGAATGCTGCTTTCAATGAAAAATGACCCAAAATATTTTACTAAAATCATAATCTTAAGGCTTATACTTCTCAATGTATTCTTTTCTCCCCAGAACATGGCAATTTAAACATCTCCATTTTTGATGCTGTTCTTTCTTTCAGTGGCCCACTGTACAGAAATTCTTTCAGTCCCACTTTCTCCGCTTCTCCAAAAAGACCTACGATTACTTTTATATTTAAGCCAAGTAAAACTGCATAATTCTTCTGCACACAGAGCTTATGCATTACTAGTTGATTTCACTCCATAATATTCATTAGGATTTTGTCCAGTAATAATCTTTTTTTTGTGTAACAACATCTATAACCTTGATGCCATTTTTAGTCTAGACTTCAAATCTCAAAACTCATCTAATCAAACAGTTCTAAAACATATATATCTACTCAAGGAAATCTTGGCAAGTGAAGACTTCCCCCGAAAATACTTTTTTTTTTTTCCATCACAAACATGATTATCATCTATATACAAACTTTCCAGATACTTATCTGGTTGCTATTCATATCATACAGAATTGCAAATGAATTAAACCTATTTTAAAAGTTTTTCAAGCCTCACATTTTAGTATTTGAAACTAAAAAGAAAACTTCTAAAGGTATCTACCTTAGTGAATACCTGTAAAACAATCAAAAAGACAGATCTATGCTTTTTCTACAGCTTTAAGATGACAGGATTTTTCAAAAGATAGAATTTTAGGAGCAAAAACTAGTTGTCTATCATGGCCATGGACTTAACAAACAAATAAGAACACTGAAAACGAGAATGAAGTTTTGGCTTCCCAACAGCTGCATCATCTTGAATTACCTCATTTCTGCTTTCTCTGTGTTAAAAACCTGCCTAATGTGTTACTCTTCCCCCAGAACACCATTCTCACATGGATTTTCCTGTGGGAGAGTACTCCCCAACACTCCCCAAAAAAACCAAAACAAAACCAAAACAAAACCCAAAAACAAACAAACAAAAAAACCCACTCCACACACATCTACTTTTCGTCTTGATTAAACTATAGTCACTCTTTGTATTACCTGTTGAACAGGTGATGAAGGCACACACATAATACACAAAACAACCAATCTTTATAAGAACAGATACAGATCACTCAATCTAGTCTCCATATTTATTTAGCAGAAAAAAGCATCTTTCCCCTACCTACTCCTAGTGATGATACTCTAAAAATATATCATAAAAATTACAGAGTAATTAGTTAAGCACTTCTTTACAAGCATTCAAACCAAAAGCTAAGTAATAACATAAGTTACTTACCTCAAGAAGACTTGTTAAATATTTCTTACAAATTGTAAGAGGTTCAACTTCAGCAGAATAGTTACTCCATCCTGGAAATGCAGTAACATGAACCATTCCTCGTAATGTTCTCTCCAGTGAAGGAAGTCCATAAAAACGTGGTGCATCTGTTAGCCTTAAACATTGTAGCAGCTTCAGAGCCAGCTCAGTTCTGAAAGAGCCAGCAAGTTCCAAGCACTCTCTGGTTTAATTGTAAAAAACAAAAATCATCAACTGTCAACATAAAGTTATTACAAGGAATCATTTTCCAAGAGGGCAATGCCTCATTCTTCTTACTGTTAGTCTGAAAGTCTCAGCATCTCAATTAGTTACTACTGCCTTATGCACAGACTAGCATGGAACTAAATTTGACATTTCTAGCTTCAACAAGGTTCTGAAAACATAATATTGCATCTGATTATAATAGGGCTGCTTAACTAAAATCTGACAAGTGAGATATAACTAATTACTAAGGAGCATGTTAAATAAAGAGTAAGAGACTGAAAATAGTGATAACAATGAGAAGAGTTGCAAAGCTTAGTAGTTACACTTATGTTTGTTCTTGCTGAAGAGACAAATTTAAAAACATTTCCTGCAAAATACCATCAGTCTAGAATTCATGGTCTAGGTATGGCAGCTATAACTAGCAGGAATTTCTATAATCCTCCCTTTTCCAGATGTCAAGATTTTTAGAAAATGAATAACCAAGCTGGAAGAGTAAAGAAGGTAACATTGAAAGAATCTTTACAAACAATTACACTGTGGCACTTAAATAAACAAGTATTATCTTGAGCTGCTATTTTAGTATCTCAGAATACACATGGACAGAGAGATTTAGCATCGGAATATGTTATATTAGAAACTCGGAGAAAAATAAATTAAATGCTTAATTGACAGAAAAAGGTTGGAACTTCATGCTGGAAGTCGCTGTACTAAATAATCACTTATGTGCACTGATATACTGTATTAGGCCATAAAGGAGTTCAACTGAAATAAACATTTGTTGCTATTTCAAATATTCCAATGTTTTACTTTGCTATAAATAAATGATACAAAATCAATGAAGTTATCATTTGCTTGTGAAAATTTCCAGCAGTGACAAAGAAATGGCCCATCTTCTCCCTGCAGTCAGTTTAACTATTTGCTGAACAAATGACCACTAGCACATCACCTTCCAAGTTTCCTAGTTGATTTCCTAATTTTACTATGAGAAGGCCTATCTAATGTTGATCTTCAAAGGAGTATACTCCATTTTTACAATTAAAGACGATTAGGTCATGATGTAATTATATTCAAATTCTGCCCACAATACAGCAGCAGTAAGTATTATGATCCCCAGTCAGAATTACACAGGCAGGTCCATTTATACTGTACCTGTCAGTCACTGACATGGAACAAAATAATGACGTGTTAAAAAGACGAATGAGTTCTTTATCCAATTGCTGCCTGACAGAAGCCTGTACTTCATCTATTTCATCCCGCACTTGGGATTCTGGTCGCACTAGGAGGCCCAAAAGGGATTTTGGCTTCTAAAAGAAAAGAATAAAAATACAGTCAGAAAATGCATTATTTAAATCCTATTTTAATATCCACACAAAAGCCATTTTTCTGTTGGGAGCTTGCAAATCACAAAAAGTATAAATTAAAAATTCCATGATCATTTTATTAAGAAGTATTTCTGTAAAAAGCACAGTAAAAATGGGGAAATACAAGTGCATGGAGACTGTACTTAGTGTGATATCCTTTTTAAGACCATGAATGATCTTGTATGTGGGCAGTTTGCCCTTGGCCTGTGAAGAAAAAAGGGCAAAAAAGTACTTTGCAAACTTCTAAAACTGCAGCCATCACTTTTATACTTTGTTTTTATAAAGCAAGATTGAAATATTGTATTTTGACAAATATAATAAAAGTTGGTTTATATTGCTTTATGTTCATTTTCTACTTGCTTTTATATTTTCCAATTCATCTTAAATTGAATAGTATTGGACAGAACAAATCTCAAGTAGAAAGCACAGGAGTCTAGAAAAAACTGAAAAATAGACATAATCATTTAAAAAACAAACTTAAGTGACAGACACACTGAAAGCAAATCTCTCCTAACTTACAATTCTTGTTCTTAATGTGAGACAGATAATGTTTATTTCTATCTTTTTCCTAAACAGAACATTCCAATAGAAACATTAAGTTTTTCAGTTACATAGACAACACATACATAGTTATGTAGCAACGCATACCTTATAAGGCTGTCTGTGCTTAGTGCACATAGAATCATAGAATAGTTAGGGTTG
>NW_009919853.1:0-11635 GCF_000696875.1 Nestor notabilis
CATTCCTGTATTCTTCCCAGGCTGCCTGTCCACGCTTCCACCTTTTATAACTTTCCTTTTTCCTTTTGAGTTTTCTAAATATCCTGGGTTCAGCTACAACAGTCATTTTCTCTCCTTCTTAGTAGCTGGTGCAGTGTTGTGGTTTTGACTTTCAGTCTGGGAACAATGCTGATAACACCAATGGTTTTGTTGTTGCTAAGTAATGTTTACTCTGACCAAGGACTTTCTCAGCCTCATGCTCTGTCAGGGAGGAGGGGAAGCCAGGAGGAAGCAGAGACAGGACACCTGACCCAAACTGGCCAAAGGGGTATTCCATACCACAGCACATCATGTCCATTGTATAAACTGGGGGGAGTCACCCAGAAGCCCCAGATCGCTGCTCGGCTTGGGCTGGGTATTTGTCGGCGGCTGGTGAGCAGCTGTGTCCTCTCCCCTTGTTATTTCCCTTATCACTATTATTGGTAGCAGTAGTGGTTTGTATTATACCTTAGTTACTGGAGTGCTGTTATCTCAACCCGTGGGAGTTACATTCCGCCAATTCTCCTTCCCATTCCTCTGGGAGCAGGGGGAGGAAGGAAGGGGGGGGCAGTGAGTGAGCAGCTGCGTGGTTCTGAGTTACTGGCTGGGGTTAAAAAGCCAAGCTGAGCAGGTTCTTATTCACCCACCTGGTTCTGAGTTACTGGCTGGGTTAAAACCGCGACTCTCAGCAGTTTCTTATCCATCCATGGAGGCCTCCTGGCCTTCTTTCCCTCTTTCCTTCTTGCTGGGATACAACACTTCTGAACTTAGTACAGGTGTTCCTTGACTATCAACCAGCAGTCTTTGCCTGCCCTGCCCTCCAGGGCCTTATCCCATGGAACCTTACTGAGTAGGTTCCTGAAAAGACCAAAGTCTGCTCTCTTGAAGTCTAGGGCAGTGAGCTTGCTGCGTGCCCTTTTCACTGTCCTGAGGATCCCGAACTCCACCATCTCATGATCACTGCAGCCAAGGCTGCCTTGGAACGTCATTCCCCACCAGCTCCTCCCTGTTGGTGAGTATGAGGTCAAGTGTAACATCTGTCCTTGTCAGCTACTCTATCACTTGCAAAATAAGGAAAACTTACTAGAACTGGTAACATTCGTGTCCATTCTGAAGGACAGAATGGACATTTTATGCAAAGGGTTATTTTTGCTTGTTTAATGCCACGTGGTAAAAGGGTGAAATCTTTCCTATAACAGTTTATTACACGTTCACTCTAGGTTACCACCTCTCTAAGAGTTAGCAGCGTATGTTTTTTTTTTCCTCATTTACAAGATGTTTTACCGAATGGTAACATAAGTCTGTGGTCCTTACATAACTACTCTAAAACTTTAGAAAAAAATGTTTCCCCCCTTTCACCCTTTGAAGACACTGTGTTTAGTGTCAGTATTGCTCTTAGTCCCTTCAACACTTTGTCAACATCCTGATCCCATGGCAGATGTAGAATTAACATGGCTAACATTTCCTCAACCTTAAATCAATGAACCTTGGACTTCCACCAAACACAGTTTTTCATTCATCTTTTTCAATGACACATGAGGTTTTGACTTTTCCCTGTGCAACAGACCTATCCCTATCAATATTTACTCTCTCTCTTGCAAGTCATTATTTTCTTAAAGCAAAGCATTGTTTTTTCACTTTTAAAAAGAAAAAGATGTTTATATTGACATCAAGAAAAGCTCGTTGGAGTTAAGGGAACAAGCAATACACAAGAAAGGTAAGAAAGTTTTATGGCTGAGAGGAGAATACAAAAGCAAAAATAAAAAGAAGGGAGAAAAAAAAATGTTTTTACATTAACATCAACAAAATTTTGTGCAAGATTATCCATTTGTTCCACCCATAAAATAATTATCATGTAAACCTGTCATCACAACAGGGAAAAAGACTCATCTGTTTTTTCATCATTCTTACAGGTCAAGAGAAGTTTTTTAAAATATTTGAATTCTAATGTATCATTGTACTTCAGAAGAAATTTCTTCATAGACTGTACTTTAGCAGAGGATAAATTCACACAGGGTTTACTGATTTCAGAAGACCTTTCTAAATACATAATTCATGTAAACTGCTGCACTAAATTTCAGAAAAAAAATGTCTAGAAAATTTTGTTGTAATGGGGAGATATATCAAATCTGGGGCAAGAACATCTGCCTTGCCAGATATATAAAACTGTGTCATATGTCCCTGCAGTTAATGTGTTCAAAGTTTTCATAGAAAACTCAAATGTTGATGAAAAGTACTTGATATAAGCTTGGGACTTTATTTGTGGCAAAACCCCTGAAATGTTACATCAATTAATCCACTTTATTCTGACTAGTCCTTTCTTTTTAATGACGTTATATCAAGCACTGTGATGAGATGTGCTAGAAACACAGATAAATGGGTGTGTTTCAAACATTATAAAATATAAACAAAATAAGTTCAAGAAAAAACATTGCTTATTCACTCTTTTTTCTCAAGTTTTGTAAGTCTTTTTACTACATTTATTTTATTTTTTTTTAAGCTGGTCAGATAACTGTGGTACCTAATGATGAAAATTTAATGTACAGATTTTTGAGAATGTATAGGCAATTGGGAACATAGGCCTGCAGAATACGAGTGGAGTTTGTGCTCTTCAGACATGTATTTTTTCTTGAAATCCCAACTGTGGATTTCAGGGAACATATTTTGAAAATGTCTAAGGCTCAGGCGCTGACTGGTCTTGTGAGAACAATCTGTTACCTGAAAAATGCAAACATGCTATCAAGCAGGTAATGTGAAATGTAACCTCACACTATTCAACTGAACATTCAGGAGATGCATAATTTTTGGAGATGAAAATTGCTGCCTGCAAAAGTAAGCTGTACATCTGAATCTGCAGACAAACAAATATGCATGTAGCAGTAGTTCTATAACAATACACAGAAAATGTTAAAAGATGATATGGAAGTATTTAAACAAATGTTAACTGTTCTTTGGTTAGGATCAAGGAAGGTAGAATAGCCCACAGTGTAAAAGAAACATTTTCTAGCAGAATATAATTCTCTCTAGTAGCTTCTTTGTGCTTAAAATTTCATTTCTTGTGCTTTCTTCTGCCTTCCTACCCTTACTGCTTCCCTCTTCCAGCTCATGCTTTGACAAGCAAACAATTTCATCAGGAAAAATTATGCAGGATGAACAGGTTTTTGCTTAAGCTGTGGAGCACGGATATTTCAGACATTTTGTACTTCAATTACTGGAAAATCACTCCCCTGTAGAATGCAAATCCTCACTGGATCAAAGCTTTAGAAAGTTCAAAGAATGGGGAAAATCCTTAAGAAATGTCCCTGTGAGCCACAGAATTACAAAATTATTTCCAGTGGGTCTGTTGCAGAAGGGTAATTGACAATGCAACTTGTGTTACTATATCCTTCGATATTAAGAAAAAAGTATCTATTATCCTTGTTCAAACAGTCTAAAGGGTTGTACAATGAAAATCAGAATAGTGAAACTATTACTAAAGGAGTTTACAGATAACAGCACTGAGGGATTTTAATGTTAATTTTTACAGAATGTATGTCAGTCAAATGACTTGCTTGATAACTTTCTAATCTGCTTCATTGCTATTCTGTTTTCAGGGTCACTAACACATTTTCTTTTTGCAGAAGAATAAAACCTCAAAGGATATATATTCAATTGCTTCAAAAAACAGTGCATGGGAAGAGAAAGAAATCCTGGCCTTATTTCCAGGATTACACCAGCCAGAAACTTTCATTACTTTCACTGAGTCCAGGAATGAGCTGTAAGTTACTGACTTCACAGATGTACAAGGAATTCAAAATCTCAGATGCCTCAAGGATAATTTGTTTTGGAAAAGAAAAGGGAAGAGGGAAGAGGACTTTCCATGTTTCCATAACTTGCTTTAACAAGAAAGGATGTTCTGTTTTCTTTTAAAGCATTTTTTTTTTTAGTATATCAAGGATTACACCAATTAATTTACTGGAGGAAATTTGATCATACCTTTATCTTGCAGCTCAACCTATACTCCAATTTTGATGTTTCAGTGACTCATTTCAAATTTTAATGCTGAAAAAAAACTGTGGTTTAATATTTGCTGTAAGTTCTTGTCTTATAAAGTTGATTTTCCACTTTCATGTATTACCGAATAATGTTTTACAAAGTCATCTCTAATGTACACCATTCTAAAACCTTGCAAAAGTATAACATATTGCATATATGTAAACAGATAAAGCAGTTTTAGGAAAAGTTTCAGTAAAATTTCTTACAACTGCACCTACAAATGCATTTTTTTATATGCAGATAGAAACAGACAAGCTCTTCAAGTGTAATATCCATCGTAAGTAAATCATTTCTCCTTTCATATTTCCAATGACCTTTTCCAGTTTTATCACAACATTTTGTTACATAAAATTCAGGTTTTGATCCTTCTCTAATCATACCAATAAATTTTGGATTTTGGTTTTCATGGAACATTCATATGATACTCCAATTATATTCTTCAAGCACTGGTTGTTTTCTAACAACCTTACAAAGTCATTTTCTGTAGAGGAAAATATACAAATTTCAAGCAACTGAGCAACATGCAAAGTTTCTGCAGCTCTAATTCCTGGTGAGAGCTGGCGTATTATAAGAAACAGCTTCTAGCAATGACAGCAACATGAAAAATATTTCTGCACTAATGAGGAAGGGAAATTAGGGAAAGGGCAAGTTTATAGTTATTTATATGTTATTTCTGTATGCCAATATTCTAATCAATATTTCTATTTATATTGTACAGTGAACTATTAACAGAGAAATTATTGGCATGGCACCTGGAAAAAGTATGATCCAAGGAACATCTGTCAAAAGCTGGCTTTTCAGGTGGTGTATTACATCAACAGTATGCATCTGTAGTTGGCAACTTCTCTGTTGCCTATAGCTGCATAATAAAAGTTTGTAACATCTGCTGATTTTTCTTCCTACACCTGATGAAATTATCTGTGGTAAAAGGTGGTACAAATGAAACTAGAGGCAAAGTTGTCATTGACTTTCATGGAGTACCCTGGCTTTATTCAGCCTGGAATTTTCATAATTTGGCCAAGATAGATGAAGAATTTTTTCCAGTCTCAAACAAAGCAGAGGTATACCGATTGCCAAGTAAATTGGTTTTATCAACACAGTGCATCCAGACACAAATAAGAATTGCCTTTCAGAGACTCCAAACCCTTTTGTTTTGTCTAATTCACTTCCTCTGGGTGCTGCACTTCCTGACAGGTACATTATTTACCCACATGATAGCTCCAGGTCCCAATGGACTTAAATCATGAAGGACTTACTTATGACTTCATGCATCTTTTTTTATAGAAACAATTCTCAATAACCTCTTGCAAAGTCTGGAAGGACTTTTCCAGAGTAGATTCAATTACTCTTTGAGAAGCATTTTTTAAATCCATATAGAAATGATAATTCTCTATCACCTTACTTTACATGTTACTACTGAAGTGGTGTAAAATAGTTGCTGAGGTTTATCTTAAAAGGGTTACAATTTAATACTTTTTTTTTTACTCTGATGTATTTTTTTTGAACAATGTAAGAATCACAGAATGGCCACTTGAACTTTAATTCTAAATGGATTCACGTCTTGAGGGATTAATTTATATTCTCATGTTCAAATTTTCACAGAAGTGCTGAGAAACCCACGTCCAAGGTAGGTGACTTGTATAAAACTGTTGAATATGGCAAGTTTTAGCAAATAATTTCTCTATGTTTCTGCTATGTTCAAAAAAGTTTACTTACTTAAGTGACTAAATTAAGCTTTCCTACCTCCATATAAAAATACCTACAGCAATAGCTATATTAATTAATTCCCAGCTATTATAAATATTCAAACCCACCTAGCATAGGGGTCATAACGTGACTACAGAGAGAAAATATTCACTGTCACACAGAAGATGATTGATATTTGCAGACTTGGAGCATCGGGTACCCATATCACTCAGTATCAGTCATCTATTTATCTCCATCTACAGGAGTGTAAGGGTTTGTCACTGTAGTGTTGTTTATGTCACTGATGCTCTGAGGCCCTTCCACCAGGGTGGTAGGTTCTAGAGCAGAACTGGCAGCTCCATCTCTTACTGTGTAAGCCAAGGAAGGACAAGCATTTGAATCTTTAACTCAAATATTTAAACGAATGTGAATTTCCAGCACACAATAATTTGTATAAAACCTTTAAACTTTGCCTTTTTCTAAGGTGATTCCAAATGGTTTATCATTTTAAGATAGGCTACCTTCCATAGCATCTTTTCCTATGGTTTGAATATGATATTTATATTTGTGTGTGTGTGTGCTGGGTAGTGAATGAGCAAACAAGCAAGAGTGGGATAAGGAGAGACAACATGCATTTTTTATGTCATTTTACAGTATAGTAAGAATACTTGTTTTCCTAACGTAGTCAAGCCCTACATGCTTTTACAGGCCATTAAAAAAATGCTTTCTAACTGCCTTTGAGGCACAGTGCACTTGACAAGTTTGGCAGGTTCTTGTCAGTTTGCTGAACCTGATACAAGAGCAGGTAGTCCCAAGCTTACACAACTCTAGTTTTATAACTCCCCGAATCCCTTTTTACAAACAAGATCTATGTGTATATCCATTCTAAACAGCTTTAACAGTTTGAACACCTGCTCCTTTTAAATCATTCCCATCTCATGATGTCATTTTTTATAAATGCTCTAAAACACAGTGCATAAATCTTTCTTGGTATATCTGTGAAAGAGAAAAAAGAATTGCCCTAAATGCACCAATAGTAAGTAGGTCCTTTAAGAACACTCTCATCCACTCATCAACAGCTTGAACTGGAACAACACTACTTCCAAAATACATGTTTTTATGCAATAAAATAGTGATATTCTTTGCACACAAGTTAAGACTAATTAAAATTTAGGGGTTGAAAATAATTATCCTGCTCTGAGTATTTCCTGCAAGACAAATATTTGTTGACCCAAGATTAGAACAGCAAACCCATTAAGTAAATTAATAACCCAAATAATTTAAGATTCCTAAGATTTCTGGTGAGAGTGTTAAACAACGATCTATTACATCTGTTCGACATTCATGCTGCTGCTCTGGTTGTAGTTTCTTAGAAAGCATGTGCTTTTTCTGAGACTCAGCAAATAGCTGTTATCAATATGCTGAGAAATAAAATGTAAATTGGAAGGCTAGCACGCCAGTCTAGAAAGTGGTGCAATTGCAAGTTCACATGAGCAGAAAAAGGAGTATTGTATTCTACCTGCTTTCTGGGTACATAAAGAATAGCAGCACTAAGTTATAGCAAACCAAAGGTAGTGTTTGGACAATGATGGGAGTAGAATTGCTCCTTATTTATTTCTGTGGCAGGAATTCTTCAGCCTGAAATGGGCATCTGAAAGAAAGCCTTTCCTACTTACTTTCATGAAAAGATGGAAATTTGATTCCTTTCTATGGGCAGGAAATATCTGTCTGTGCTTTCATTACTTTTCCAGCTAGGGAAGCCAGGGAAGGACAGACAGTGCGGAATGCTGAAGATGAAACTCATGGAGACATATACTAGCTTTCTCAGCATAAGGAATTAATTGATCCCAGACAAGTAGCAGAGGCAGGTGAAATGCAGACAGTGTGACTTTGTAGTGATGGCAAGGACCTGGGTCCAGTAAATGTAATCTATAGCTTAATATGAATAATTGTACAGCACAATCACACCTGAGAAGGGTCTTGGGGGCACTATCTTAAAATCATTTCTGTAAGTGAACAAAACCTGTTTTAGTCATCATATCCAGAGCACTTTCTTTGGACCTAAGACCTTGAAGGACTGTGTTTGCTTTCTAATTTGATTAGTTATATCGAGCCTCAAAAATGAATTCTGGCAGCCTACTTTAAACTATGAAACTTTACTATTGCTAGCAACAGCCACAGTGAATCTTTCCTCTACCCCTTGCCCTGTCTTCATCACTTACCATCAGAATATGACAGTTATGTTTTTTTCCAGTTTAAAAACTCATTCTTCAAGCTAAATAAAATCTCTATTACAAAACTTTGTTTTCTGTTATACCATATCGTTTACTCAAGCAGAAATGTAACATATTTTGAGAAATGTGGCACATAGAATAAGAGGCATTCATATGTTTTTGTCTTGCATAAATAACTAAGAAAGGTTCTCAGATTTTCAGTATGAAATACTATTAGAATGAAAATGTGTAAGAGGCTTTTCCATGTTTTGGGATGTTTTTAGCACAGCTTCTGTCTCTCAAAATAGACATTTTATTAGTCCAACTAATACTATATTGATAGGTTTCTAGTAAGTCTTTTCCAGTTCTTTAAGTCCTTCCCATGACACTTAAGAGGACTAGTCATCCTTTTTAAGAAAAAAATAAAAACACCCAAAATAAAACCCCACCAAAAGAACTATTACTTTTCATTGTCATTTTCTCACTGGATTTCATATGACACTTTGCTTAAACTTTTATCCATTTTCTCACACCAATATTTATATATATAGCCTTTCAAGAGCCCCAGTGCCCACATAACTGAATAGCAGATAGATCTTATGAGTGGACTTGCTGAAAGAAAAGGTCGTAAACTACTACGTGCATGATCCCAGTGTTCCTCCCTAAGCTGAATTTTCAACACTTTCACAAGCTGTCAATACACTTCCAAGAACCCATTGTTTTAAATCAAAAGGCAGTGAATCCTCCAGACAGTAGCTACAGAATATTGCAGGTTGGAATCTGCTATATGACAGGTATAAATTCCAGATTTTCAAACTTGTTTTGATTCTGTCACATGTGGTAGTTGAATGTAATCATAAAATTGCCTACTGTTATTTTTGCTGTTAATAGGTGGATAGTCAATACATTCTGAAGCCTCATGTATTTTAGTGAGTTTTCCTGAAAAATGTAGACTGAGATGCAGATGATTATAATGTCAATATTTAGGTATAAAAGTGCATCACCAATTTATTATTTTTATTTTAGCCATATTATAGTAATGTTTTGGTTTGGACAATTTGTCATACCTGCAAGAAAATATCTCAAAATAGGAATACTAAAGAAAAAAATAACGTTACCTTCAGTAGGACATTACCTATAGTCCAGATGATTCCACATAAGTGAACCTTGAACTGTATAACAGATACAATACAGTATATACACAGTGCATTGAACAAAGGCTACTCAGTCACTATTTTTGGAAGATTTTAAAGCAAGCAGGTTTTGATTTGGAAAGCCAGATAAAAAGAAATTAACTTTCTTTCCCTCTTATGCTTCCTAGATTAGGGCCAAATGATGACATTAAATGATTAATCAGATTTTGTGGGCTGATAATTATATTTTGCTGCATATAACTTAAAAGCTTCAGGACAACAAGATAATACCAACTTACCTTGCCAAGGGAAGTAAATCAGTTATTAATGAAGTCAGTGGGAACGCATACAAAGGTCTACTCTCTTTATTAACATACAATGTTATCCAAACCCAGAGCTCTAGGGAGGAGGTCTTCTGAGTCAAGGTCTCTGGTTTGCAGAAGCTTCTCTAGTCCAGTGCACAAGCAGGATGTGAAGGCTTACCAGTTTCTACAATGAAGGTCAGACAAAGCATTGACCTTGTTAGTGCTGTCTCCACTTTACCTTACTTCCCCGTTCCTACTGCTAAGCAGATCCTGCAGAATTAAGCCCATCATGAGAATCATCTTTCTGGATTCTTTTGGGAACACTTCCTACCCTGTTATCCATGCTTACCACTAAAAACATCACTGTGATATTTAACCTCCAGTAAACTCTACTACATCCTCCATTACACTTTTATCTGCTACTCCATCTTTACCTAGTCTGAGTGTCACCATTACTGGGCAGCGGTTCTCCAAGACAGAATAGCAGACTATACCACTGTAGATGAGGATTGAGGAAATAATGGCTGAAATCCTGAGATTTCCAAGTACTTCAAGGATAATTTCAGTTTCATCCATTCCTCATAGCTCTCCTTCCAACTTCAAGAATTTCAGAGGCTACACATGCATCTAGAACCGTAAGTGGAGTGCAAATAAAATTCAGTACGTGTTGTATAGGACTTCGAAATTGTTTCAACGCACGTAACGATCAAGCCTGAAGGACAATAAAATTTTCAGAAAATAAAATAATTTGTAGTTTGTATGTCTTCTGTAATGAGATCTAGTTGAAAGTATTAATTTTAAGATTATTATAAAATGTGTTACTCTGTACAGCTCCATTTTTACCTATATAATTAGTATGCAAACAGTATCATCGTTTACCCATACTTTTTCGATTTATAAATGTATCTTCCAGGAAAGGCAAGAGTATATTGATTTCCAGCCCAAACCACACAAATACAGATTTTTTTAAATAACTACTCACCACAAAATTGTCCCTACTTTATTCTTTCATGGAAAGTTTACAGAACAGTCTTCTTTAATTTGGATCAGGAAACAGACATCTACTTCATGCTTCTCTTCTGATATTCCTTAGACTATGTTCAAGTCTTAAAAAAATCAACTCTAAATGTCTCAGGGCTACTTCCTGCTGTAAAGAATTTACATTTGAAATGCTTCTGAATATAAACCCCTTATATAAAACTGGTAATGTTCCATCACTTTTATCTTCTTTAATTGAGTTCCTTCATTTAAGTTTTGTTGAAAGGAAAATACTTGTTTCTGAATGTTTATTTCTCTTCCAGAAAGGAGCTACCGACAAACACATTAATGTAATTAGTATCAATTAACATGTTATTAATCTCTCCTAAATTTGCATCCACATTTTAAATTAATTTCAATAAACTTGGCTTTACATGGAACATCCAAACGATCCCAACAATTCAGAAGTCTAGTAAGATTTTCTTATCAAATTCACAGAACTCTTTCTTGGAAAAATTGCATAAATGTATCCAATTAAATTAGATTTTAAATTCTCTCCCTTTCTGTTCCCTTTTCTTTTTATCAGTCTGCTTCTTTTTTTAGTTTCACCTGTGTCTTCAGGCTACATTCCAGATGTAGGAAATTTCTGCAAGCCTTTTAAGACACCATGCATGGCAATATGCAGAATATCACACATTAAGGTTCTGAGACAAGTGCAAGGTCCTACACTTGGGTTGGCACAACCCCAGACACAGCTACAGGCTGGGCGGAGAAGAGATTCAGAGCAGCCCTGCGGAGAAGGACTTGGGGGTGGTGATTGACAAGAAACTCGACATGAGCAGGCAGTGTGTGCTTGCAGCCCAGAAAGCCAACCGTATCCTGGGCTGTATCAAAAGAAGCATGACCAGCAGGTCAAAGGAGGTGATCCTGCCCCTCCACTCTGCTCTTGTGAGACCTCACTTGGAGCATTGTGTCCAGTTCTGGTGTCCTCAACATCAAAAGGACATGGAGCTGTTGGAGCAAGTCCAGAGGAGGGCCACGAGGATGATAAGGGGGCTGGAGCACCTCCCGTATGAAGACAGGCTGAGGAAGTTGGGGCTGTTCAGCCTGGAGAGGAGAAGGCTGCATGGAGACCTTATAGCAGCCTTCCAATATCTGAAGGGGACCTACAAGGATGCTGGGGAGGAATGGTTAATTAGAGACTCTAGTGGGAGGACAAGGGGTAATGTGTTTAAACTTAAACAGGGGAACTTTAGGTTAGATATAA
>NW_009919853.1:11712-14401 GCF_000696875.1 Nestor notabilis
CTTGGGCGACATAGTTTAGTGTGTGGTGGCCCTGCTCATGGCAGGGGGGTTGGAACTAGATGATCTTAAGGTCCTTTCCAACCCTAGCTGTTCTATGATTCTATGAGAAAGAAAGGAGCTCAGTGTTCCCGTGGTGGCATCAAAGCATCCTGAGAGAACCTTTGGATGATCTAGGAGGTGATCTTGGACTGGGGATACACATTTAGGACTCCCTGTTACTTGTCACCTACTGCAAAGTGCATTTCTAATGCAGTGTTAAATCCCAGTACTGTGCTCAACAACTACTATGGGCTAATTATACAGGCACAAAACAAAGCCACTGGGCTAGTTCTGCCAAAAGCTGAGGAGTTCAGTACAGAACACTGCATCTTTAAAACATCAAGCTATAAGCCCAGTCTTTAGGTCTGCATTGTAGTTCTCTGCATAGCAGAAAGGAAGATTTGGAGGTGTAAAATTGGATTAAGGAACTGAACAGGGAATCAGTTCAATGCCTGAAAGAAAAGGTGAACTGAGGGATATGCAAAACAAGTTCAAGAGCATCAGAACATTAATGTTGCAAAAAAGTACTTACCTCAGATGAGGTTTCATGAGTCTGCACTCTTAGATCTCAATGCCTGCCCCTGACCATCCTCCCTAGATACAACAGGGGAATTGGATCATTTCTGAAATAGCTTCATAGTTAACATGTTTACCTGGCAGTAACTGATCTGAGATGAATTTTTCTTCTTCTTAAGGAAATCTGATGCTATTACATTTTTATGATCATTTTATATTATTTTAATGGTAACATTTTAATCCATGAGCATGGGACAGGACTAAGGGTACTCACTAGTATTGCTTATAGGCTAGCAGGGAACATATTCCTCAGCAAGGTGAAAGAATAGCTAAAGCAGAAAGAAGTAAATTGGATTCTCTCCTGTTGCTGAGTTCTCAAACCACAGAGCTGTTGGATGTAACAGCACTATCATTTATAACAGGGGAAGCCAAACTCAAGAGGTTCCAAGCTGTATGAGTGCATACTGGTTTAGACCCTCTGGGTAACTTTACTGTGTGAATCTTGGTCATGCTTGAGGGAGAATTAATCATTTAGCAGCTAACAACACTGCTTCTAGGCATAAGGAGGAATATACCTTTAGGTAAGGAAAAAAGATTCACAGCCTTTCACTTGAAGTAGGAGGATGCCTATCTGCATAGAGGAATAGGGAACAAATGCATCCATCAGGTCTCACAATAAGCAGCTGCCTGTGAGACTGGCAGGGAAATGTAGGGAATGCAGATAAGTTTAAGGGATTGCATAATGAACCTTCAGGTATCCTGATCCTTTTGCTTGAACCTACCTGGAGTGTAAACTTGGACTTGACCTGTGGCATCTAGAACAGATATAAAGGGAAAGAAGAACTCTTTCCAGAGAAAGAGCAATTCTTATACAAGTGCATGACCAGCGCATGTGAGGCACACAGGGAAAACTATCAGTAAAAGCTTCCAGTGCTTCTGGGTTTTGGATACGTCAATGCGTAAACAATTGACAAATAGTCATGGGGAACTCAGAACATTGTTGGAGTTGGGGCTGTAGAGATGAGGAAATGGGTACTGTATCCCGTACTGATCATGCATTCTGGTATATTTGACTTACAATACAATGTGGTGAATAAAATATATGGAAAAATCAGGGTCATGCAACACAGATTTTTAAGTTGTTCTTCATGTACCTAGTGGTCCTTCTCCCAGAACATTGGACATTTGGTAGCTATGTACAGTAGACAAGCTAAAAAGTATCTCCCCTTTTGCAAGGAAAAAACTTTTGATAGGAAAACCCAAACATAAATATTTCTATCACAGGAGCTGTATAATTAGCAATCACAGCAGCTATGGATTTAAAAGACTGACTTTTTTTTTTTTTTCCAGGGCAAGCCCACTGCAGCTGAAAGTTCTGACAAATACTATAGGATAGAAAAGCCTATGATTCGTAACTTTATATAACTTCAATCTCCAGTCAAAAAGAATGAGTCATAAGACAACTAAGTAAAAAATAATTATGATTCAGAAAACTTAGGTTACAGCATGATTGTTCCTTAAAAAAATCAGACCACACACATACTTCTAACTTAGCATATGGGCTCTCAATGCCTACTGAAATACTTAACTGATGACTTTTGAGTACCCCAAAGTTAACGTCTTTTCTAATTTTTGTTATGCATGAGAATCCAAGCCAAGTGAAAGAAGAGAGTTTGTCTTGCATTCTTTCATCAAAAAAACATTAATTAAAGGCTTTTCACTCTTAACGGCATTTTTGCTGCTTGACTTCAGTGTATTTTATTTCATATGGTTTCTAAAACAGTTGTCCCATATATTCTAAAAATGAACAATTCAATGTGGATAATGGTTCCCTTCATAACCAAGAAAAAGTGCTAAACATCCTCAGAGAGTGATGCCCAGGCTACATTCCTTTTTTTCATTAACTGCATGACCTGGATGGGCAGTGTGGTCCCAACTTCTTCCTCTAAGAATATTGTGAACAAGTAAGAAATGTCTGGCATCTCAACTTCTTGGATTCTCATTCACCTCATTGGACAAATTTGTGGTTTCTCTCATAAATAGTTCAGAGGCCTGATAATCTTCATCTTTTTTGATGAACGTGTGGTGCAGCTTTGGAATCAGAGAATCATAGAATAGTGAGGGTTGGAAAGGA
>NW_009919854.1:0-38797 GCF_000696875.1 Nestor notabilis
GGGTGTTGGTTGTAGTCCGAGGGGAGAAAGGTTTCCAAGGGCTGCTTTTTGGGAGGGTGTGTGGCAGCGCCCTGCTCCGCCTTGGCTGGCTGAACGCTTCCCAGCCCTTCAGGAGGGAGCTGTGTGGGGGTGACCACTGTAGCTTTGCGGTGTGGCTTTGCAGGTAGCTCGCTAGACGTGGACAATCGCCTTTTCAGCCCCCTCGGTGATACTCAGTCCCGTAAGCGTGAAGGCGAGGCGGTGCTTGGCTTTTTTTCAGGGTGCTCCCGAAGTCTGCATGTACGTTAAAGTGGAGAGGTGGTTAAGGTGTCATTGCTGCTGCAGGTCCGCTGCACGGACTCACGGTGCAAGCAGTTTGTTTAATTACTGACTTTATCTTGAAGAGCACTAGTAATTTGCAGGGCAAAGTGCAAACACAGCTTATCCAGCTCCAAAGGGTTCATAGCATCTCTGAGACCAGAAGCTTCCTATAAACACTGAGAAGGTCTCGCATTTACATCTTGTTTCTACATTAAATCTGCAAAGGGAAAAGTATGAGTTAAATGAACTGAAATGTATCATCATTCTGGGAGAACTGTAGATGTTCGCTGGAGTGAGTTCCTGGCAGGTGAATCCCAGTGCTCTGAGGAGCTCTATTGCAATGAGCAGCACTTTGGTTGGTGGGTAATTTTCAGGACTAGAGGATAACTGTGGTGATTTCCAGACCTTTTGCAGTGTCCAACTATTCAGTGTTAATGCTACCGAACATAGAATCATAGAATTGTTTAGGTTGGAAAGGATTTTTAAGATCATTGAGTCCAACCATTAACCAACATTGCCAACTCCATCACTAAACCATTTCGCCAAGTGCCACATTAACATGTCTGTTAAATACCTCCGGGGATGGGGACTCCACCACTTCCCTGGGCAGCCTGTTCAAGTGCTCTGCCACCCTCAGCGTAAATAAGTTCTTCCTCATGTTGGTATGAAACTTGTCATGTTTTAGTTCATGGCCACCGCTCCTTGTCCTGCACAGTGCCAGGATTTCCTACCTGCAATGGCTGCAGTTGTCTGAGATCGCGGCTTGTCACCACAGACAACGCTGCTCACTGTGGTGGGGAGGGGAAACGCTGCATTAATGTGCTGACAAAATGCATCTGAATGCTGAGCTCCAGCAATAAAAGCCTTTCCTCTTCAGGCATGTTGTTGTTCTTGCAGTGATGTAAACATACAGCACTGAGTACAAGCGGAGTGCTGTGTCAGATAAGTAGAAGGTTCTCCCTGCAGAAGAGCTTGCAGTTTGGGAGCACAAGCTGGAACCGCACAGGACAACACTGAATGCACAATGCTGAAACGACATGGTGGGTGGCTCTTGTTAAGAGCAATGTGCCACGGAACAGATGGGTTTCAGGAAGTATCTTGGAGGAAGAGAGGGAGAGCGCTTTGCATGCATTAAAAGAGAGTCTGTTCTGGACATAATAAACAGCACTGCCAGTTCTAGGGTTTTACACTTCCTTTAGTTTCTTGCTTCATAAATCCAGCCTCTCTCTGAGTGCTTTGTAGTTCCTTGGAACACAATTTCACATACTCATGTTCATGTATTTATGTTTATTACTGTTCCAAAGCAATTTGCTGGTGTGTTTTCAGTGACAAGTCATACACCAGCACCACCTGACCAGACAGATGATATTAACATGGCAATGCTCTAATACCACACTCCAATTTTGTCACTATTTTTTAATGACGGAAAATTGGCAGGAGTTAATTTTGGTCTCAGTAAGGGAGATGTCAGTTGAGTTCTGCTGACACAGACCACCACTGTGCTCTGCATAGACACTGGACACTTCCCTGCCTTTGTCTGGCAGACCTCTTAGAGCCACTGCATCGCAGAGAACACAGAGCTGCTCTCCTGTGGCGTATGTGTTATGCTGCTGTTGGTGTCTGGAAATCCTGGGCAAATGCAGAAAAGATCAGGAGGTCAGTTAACGAGGCATAAAAACGTTATGGTTGGCAGTTTTATATGGCTGGCTGCTGTCTCCAAAGTCTCAGTGGGAGATTTTGTTTAGAAGCAAGAAGGAACAATGCCATAAACATCAAATGGTACAAACTCATTGAAAACCAAGCAAACACCTAGGCTTAAGATACCTTAATGTGGAGATTGTTCACAAGTGCAGGGAGAACCTCATACAATTAGCCTCAGCCCATCAACCCAGTTTGTCCGGATCCCTCTACAGAGCCTTCCTACCCTCAGGCAGATCAACACTCCCACCCAGCTTACTGTCATCTGCAAATTTACTGAGGGCACCTTCAATTCTCTCATCTGGATCATTGATAAAGGTAATGAGAACTGTCCCCAACACGGAGGTCTGGGGAACAGCCGTAGCCTTACCCTCATCTACTCAGTGGGTCACCTTGTCACAGAAGGAGACCAAGTTACTCAAGCAGGACCTGCCTTTCATAAATCCACGTTGGCTGGGCCTGCTCTCCTCATTATTTCATATGTGCTGCGTGGTGGCACTCAAGTTAATCTGTTCCATAACCTTTCCCGGCACTGAGACCAGGCTGACAGGCCTGTAGTTCCCGGAATCTTCTTTCCACCTCTTCTTGTAGATGGGTGCCACATTTGCTAACTTAATTTGTGGCATAAGTGGGAGAACAAAACTTTAGGCCTAACAGAGAAATGCCTTGAAGTGGTATTTACTAGCTGTAACTAGCCACTTGTCCTTACTAGATCCATGGGAGGACATAACCCTGTGTCCACAAGAGTGGGTGCAAAGCAGTTGAATGTGAAGGAGAAATTCACTTTTTGGTTACTGAATTTCTCTCACATTCATACAGTACATTCATACAGTGCATAAATTCTCTCTCTTTCGTGTCAATAGAGATGGTTATTATTAGTGAGCAGGACTGACTAGCAATTTTCATTTTTCTAAAATTACCTCAGATTGTCCTTTTTATGTTTGATAATTAGAATATAAATCTTTATAATACATCCATTTTCAAGTAATACTTTAATAATTTATCTCATATAAATGTACTTCTTTCTCTGTCATTCATTTTCTTACAAGAAGTTGTATCAAAATGTTTTAGTATCCCTGCTAAATATAAGATACACTGGTAAAAAAAGGGATGCTGCAAAATGCCAAAATACTTACAGATCTCAAAAGACTGGTCAGCGGTCCTTAAACAAGAGCACAGTGTGTCAATATGTGAATCCCAAAATTCACAAATCAAGATGTCTTCAGGATCTATTATTTAAAAATAGATTTTAGATTGATGATGTACTTCATCTACATTTGTGTCCTGTCTGAACCACTGTTTCCTCCCTCAGCCTGTTGATATGTAGATTTTCTATTATTTCCCTTTTGTAATTTTCCAGAAACCAGATAGTGCTGCTCTGGTTTTGTGTTATTCATGTTATTATTATTGCATAGTTACTGTTTATTGTCAGTAAGAGTAAAGCTGTGAATTAAGATGAGAGATTTCCAAAGAGGCAGTGAGTAAAATATCACCAGGAGACAAAGACTTTTACACAATGACCAGTCTCATAAAATTTGTCAGAAATGTTTGTCATGCTTTTATCAGAACACAATGAAGTAGCACAGGGGATATCCTTTATCAAGGTATCTATTATAAACCCTTATATAATACATTTCCTTCTGTTTTGACTTTTTGAAGGCAAAATCTCTTTTGGTTTCACAGCGATATAGGCATAGTGACAGAACTGAAGTATGCTACAGGATGTGATTTCTGTAACTAGAAATCCATGTTGCAGAATTGTTCAATCTGTGGTTTGTCAAAAGTGCTGGTTGTGGGACCCTGCAATGAGCTAATTCAGGAGTTAAATACATTTGTAAAGAAAATTGTGATTAGTAATTCAGTAACAGCCTACTTTTAATAATGTCTTATTCAAACTGCAATGATGTTTTGATGATGAATAGATCTTAGAAGTCTTCTAAGTTTTGTAAAATGCACAAGAGAAATTCATTACACATTTTTCAAATCATTTAATCTACAAATAATTCAGGGACCATGCATGCGATAGTTCCAAAATATAATGTTGTCTAATGGACAAGTAGGAATTGGTTCCTGTATGAGAATGGGAGGTGATTGCTTATGCATGATGGACACTATGTTGGTTAGTATTATTACACATCTAGTAATGCCACGTACATATATATAATGAGAGAAGTTGGGAACTGATCATGAACCTCATTCAGAAAAGAAGCTAACTTTTTTTTATAGTAAATTAGAGGCATGGCATGTGAGCAAGTTTTAAGTGGCCTAGTTCTTTAGTACATTGGATTTTTCACATTGTGTTCCAAGGGTGTTTAAATTACAAAGATGAAATAATGCAAGTAGTTGATGAGATGACTATGAATTAAAATTGTATCAGTAAAGGCATATCAGGAAATTTTATTTCCTTGAAATTAAAATTCGTACCTGTGCAAAGTATAACACAATGCCTGTTTATGGTTTGGGTAATCCATAAGCAATTTACATAGTAGGAAATTTCTGGATTACGAATGTTCAAGTACATACTAACCTTTCATGGACATCTTCCTTCTCAAGCTAAACCACTGGAAAATCACTGGTATGTTTTATTCCAATGGGAGAAGACTGCACTGCTAGGATACCCAGCCCAGATATTTTTGTCTGTGAGGGGAATTTAAGGTGAGAAAAATCTCCAAACAAGAGAGCAGAGGGGGAATTAGTTGCTTTATTTACCTACAAATCATTGAAAAATGGGGCTCTGTGGCCCTGTTTCATTTGAGGTCCCTGGAGATGATATGGGAACTTTCATTCAGAGCTTTGGTTGTCAGAGCAAGGGGAAGTGTAGCTTCAGCTCCAATCCTTCTAAAAGCTAATCTTTCGATTTATTGATGACTCGTGGGAGCCTCTGCACAAAGATGAATTTCAATTACTAAGCAGATCTTGCTCTTTCACCCCCATTCTTGTTGAGAAAAAAGGGTTGTGGAGTAAAAAGAGAAAAAAATAGAAGTGAAAACATCCATATTGCTTGTATTTTTGTGATCTGCTGCTGATTTCTTGTGCTCATCCTTGGCATGCATGTGTGTGAGCAGACTGTTGCTTCTGAGCAGTGAAGGTCCCACTCTTCTTCATGGAGTAAGTGTATTTTTTCAGGATACTGGTGCCTTAGTTGACACAACAAATCAGCAGCATTAATTCTACTCTCCACATGAGTCCTCTCCAATAATCTGATGAGATGTTTTTTCATTTGGATGGTGTGATATAGAGCCATTTGGATGTGTGTGAGTGAAAAATCTCATCCAATGTCTCCTGCCGGGTGTGGGAAAAGGAAGAAGGTGGCAAAGCAAGAAGTTTATTTTTTCACAGAACAGATAAACTGAAGAGAGTGGCAGCAGAAGCAGCTTCCCTTCTAACACACCCACTAATGTGTTTCACCCTAACATGCAGGGTAACTCAGTCTCCATGTCCAAACAGCTCTTGCCCTGCCTCTGCGTGAAAATGCTGCACTGAGGGCATACAACTGACTTCATGGATGTCACTGGCTGTTCTCACTTTTTGGTAATTATTAACCTGGGTTACATTTGAAGCAGCAATAGTTCCTGTACCCACTGTTAGTTCCTTGAAACATATGTTATCACATAGCTACTCACAGTTTGAAAAGCCAGGCTTTACCATTTAACTCAAGTCACCTTTTTGAGTATTTAGTAAAGTTACCATTCCTCATGTCTGTGAAGAATTTGCCATCTTCTACTGTTAGATTGATATTTATTTTGCAGTGAAGTGCAAACAATTCATTCAGGTACCTTGGGTTCGGCATTTATTTAAGATTTCAGATGGCTATTTAATTTATCATTCAGTGCAGCCCACTCTGAGGAAAGGTGTCTGCTTCAGACCTGTACCTCTGGAAAAAAGCTATCAAACTTTTAAACCAGATAAAGTCAGCTAGCCCAGCAGACGTGCAATGCCTTCTGCTGATGAATATAACACAGAAAGGGATAGTAAATGATGTTTAGTGAATTCTTTTTAATATCCGCTGCTATTAAAATAGGTAAAGTTTTTTGTGAAGTCAGAAACTAGGGGGACAAATTCAGAAGCTTTGCCTCCTCAAGCTATTTTGCACTTCTGATTCCCATGGCACTTCAAATCTCTACAGACTCCTTTAGATTTATTTTTTGAGTGAATTGCGTGCTGATCATAATTGGCTTCATGAGAATTTAGGAAAAAATAGGCAAGAGACATGTTTTATGTTTGTTTTTCTAAATGTCAGCAATTTCAAATTATTTTCACAAATGAAAAAGCCAGTTGTCCTCTTCCCCTTGAGGCATAAAAGCAATGTAAATAGTTGATAACATTCTGCTGTAGAGGTCCATGACTCAGATTTTCAAGTGCAGCTTTTCCTGCCCTTTGCTCCCTGCCAGTATTGCTATAAAACAAATTGTAAGCCAATTTAGACAGAACAAGTAACAGCCAAGGCCAGATTCCCTCTTTTCTACCTCTCACTGCATAATGCCATAATGAGATTCTGGCCAAACGACTCAGTGCAATGCAATATTCAGTCTGCAGTGTTCTCAGAAAAGGCTGATGTGAATTACTAAACACAGTCATTAGCCCCTATTTGTATGAGGTTACTGGAAATTGTTCCCACATCTTTCAGGTGGTTATTCTGCTGTGCTGGGAAACATCCTTCTAAAGTGAGTAATGCACCCGGCCATACTCAGTATGTGCAAGTGAGTTTACCTTGAGGCTTTTTGATTATAAACCTTTAGTTTGAAAAACAGGTTCTGATATGACTGGCCATAAGGGAAAAAACAACCTTCTGGGAACGCAAAGAATTGTGGTAAATGGCTTAATGTCCAGTTGGAAAACAGAAACTACTGGTGTCCCTCAGGGATCAGTGTTGGGACCTGTCTTGTTCAACATCTTTGTCGGCAACATGGACAGTGGGATTGATGCACCCTCAGCAAGTTTGCTGATGACACCAAGCTGTGTGGCCCTGTTGACACGCTGGAGGGAAGGGATGCATCCAGAGGGACCTGGACAAACTTGTGAGGTGGCCGATGCCAACCTCATGAAGTTTAACCAAGACAAGTGCAAGGTCCTACACCTGGGTCAGGGCAGTCTCAGGCACAGCTACAGGCTGGGCGGAGAAGAGATTCAGAGCAGCCCTGCAGAGAAGGACTTGGGGATTCTGGCTGATGAGAAGCTTGACATGAGCCAGCTTCAGTGTGTGCTTGAGCCCAGAAACCAACCGTATCCTGGGCTGCAGCAAAAGAAGCGGGACCAGCAGGTTGAAGGAGGTGATCCTGCCCCTCTACTCTGCTCGGGTGGTGAGCGGTTGTGTCCTCTCCCCTTGTTATTTCCCTTATCATTATTATTGATAGCAGCAGTGGTTTGTATTATACCTTAGTTACTGAACTGCTCTTATCTCAACCCGTGGGAGTTACATTCCTCTGATTCTCCTCCCCATCCCTCCGGGAGCAGGGGGAGGAAGGACGGGGTGGGGAGTGAGCGAGCGGCTGTGTGCTTCCGGGATTGCCGGCTGGGTTTGAACCACAACTGCAGCCTTTTGGTCTGCTGACCTTTCTAACTATCTGTAACAATGGGGACTATTCGTTTAAAGCATCTAACCTATCACTTATAAAAGATTTATGTCATATTTTTGAGTCTGATTTAGTAAAGTAGGACCACTTTAAACAGGGTCATTTTGTAAAGGGTTGTCAGCTTTGTGATCTTACCTGGTTCTGATTTGCATTATGATGGTGCTTGTTATATGATCTCAGTAGGAGAAAAGAGACGGTTCTTTGGCTTTGGGCATATTGTCACCCTGAGACTTGTCATGTTCTTGTGACACTAGTTAGCTGGCAGAAGCACCCATCCATCACGAGCCAGCAACTGTGACTGCAGATATTCTGTCTGCATGAGTGAAGTCTTTTGACATGTCTGGCAGATGTTGCTTGAGAGCAGATATTGTAGGAACTTGTTTGGGACCAGAGACCAATCTATAAAGACTTTATTTGGGAAATTATCTGAAATAGCAAGAAGGCAGCAAGAAGGATGCTGCTTTTTTACTGATAGATATTTCTCCCGTCAAGCACATGCCTTACAAAGTTTAGTCAATGGATGGCACTGCTGACTTTTTACAGCAGGGTTGGGTTTGGAAGCTGGCTTGTGCAATGCAGTGATGACATTGTTTGGTTTAAACCAAAGTGTTCAATAGTAGGTATGTAGCTGCCCTGGAACGAAGAGGGTGTAGAGCTTGTTGGCCACTGAAGAGTTCTATTAGGGAAATGTAACAGTCCCCAGCCAGTCCTCATTCATCACTCTCTAGTTCTCTTTAGGAAAAAGGCATGCTGCACCTCATCCTGTGTGGGTGCAGAAAACAGAGTGGGTTTTTTTCCATTGAGGAGGCCTACAGCACATTTTACTGAGAGAAGTCCAAGCTGCATGGGCTCCAAGATAACCAGAAGCCATGTAACTCTTCTGTGCTGAGCTAATGAGCTCTGCTGAGAAAACAGCTATATTATTTCGGGCCCAAAGCCAAGCAAATGTGGTTATCTGGCTTCTAATAAAACTTGGAGCATGTCTACTGAAAATGTGGAGAGATACAAACTAAATTGCTGAATGTTTTTTTACTGCTGCAGAAAGTTCTTGTTCTCAGATGTGCAGCCAGTTGCCAAAATATGCTTTTGAGAATCACGGTATAAAATCTGCTACAGTAGCAAGTTTAGAGGATGGAGGGCTAAGAAGGTACCCTTAGCACTAGAGAAAGAGCGAGGAAAGCCATTCCGCTCTATTACTTCCCATTATGCATTATTTCTTTCTAATAATGAATAAGACATTCCTATTTGTTGTCCTATGGGATAGTACATGAGGATTCACTTATTTATTCATGGATTTAGCAAGTTTATCTGTTTATTATAGACTACTTCTCTTTTGAGCTTACTAAGGCAATTCTTAGTTACGCTGTTGTAAACCCAGTTTGTAAAATGGGAGAGAAGGAGGTCCAGCAATGTGAATTTAAACAGGGAATCAAAAAGGAGAGCTGAAAAATTGAAAACAGTAAAGATCTTGGATATTGTACAAGAAAGTTTTTAAATTCAAAGAAAAAAGGAACAAACAAACCCCAAAACTATAAAGAAAGAGGAAGGTTAGAGGAAAAGCTGTCTATGAACAGATTTTCTTATTCCAGAAGCCTGACTGAGTTTTAAAATATAACCTAATTACAAAAACTCCTTAAAGAAACTCAACCTGATAACACTGGATGCAATTCAGTGAAGTGAATAGTGTTTGCAGTAGTATAAAACTGCCATAAATCAATGAGTGATCTGCACCTCAATTACCATTCTGCCATAACAGGAGATTCAGGCCTGTTGAAACCCTCAGAGGCTTCCATGATACATCATCCCCATATACTAATAAGCTTCCTGCCTTCTAGAAATAGATACTTAAGAAAAATAATAAACTGGCAGACCATTTTGCTTCTAATTGGGGGTCAGACATATTGAACCTTTGAGAATCTTGACAGTTTTGCTAGTAATCAGAAACTATCAACACCTGCTTTGTTCTTAGTTGTTTGTGAAGTATTGGATTTTTAATGGATGCGATGTGTGTGTATTGCAGAAAACCAAGGGACTATGGTTTTGGGGAAGCTGCTCTGCTGCCAAAGTGGAACTGAATTTTTCTGGTTTGAAAATAAGCTATTTCTCATCTTTGTGGTTATAAAACCTAATTTTGCCTATTATTAGAAGAGCCTTCATGTGCCTCTCACAGTAGGGCAGGCAACGTAATTACACTGGAGAGAAAGATCTAACAATATACACTGTCTGCTAAACACTTACTATGTTAAGCAGCTCTGTTTCTTACTGACTAAGAAGTAAATGAATACCAGTGTTTACCAGTTGCTGGTAATGGTTGAATTCAGGTTTTTGATGCAGCCTATGGGATGCAGAGTTGTACCTGGAAAATGCTTGAACCCACAAACATTAGGCAGCTGGTTGTAAACAGTTTCCATGGGAATAGCATTAAAAGCTATTTAAAGAATGATAGAAAAATGAATCTTTAGATTTATTACGAAATTGAACCAAAAAGATAGTGTGAAGCAGTTCACACACTATCACAATGGTACAAAAAGATGTTTAATTCTGCTTTTGTTAGGGAGGAGGTGTTTATAAGTACTTGTGACAGGTGAACACTTTGCAGACAGAATTTATATGAGCATTTCTAATTCTGCTCTATTTTCACTTTATGTGTGGCGGAACTGTATTGATAGACACTGCTGTCATTCCTAAGATAGTATTTAATATTTGTATTTAATTCTCAGTGAAAAGAAAGAGCTCAGGCTTAATTTAGATTATTTCCTTCCTTTTTATTATCAGTGTAAAGTCAGAAATTTAGGAGGAAAAGAAAAGATAAACTCTTTGGTCTTTTTTGAAGTTGAGGCCATGGCACTGGAGTAACAAACCAGAGTATTCAGCACTCACAGTTACCCTAGAATAACAAACTGGCATGTAAACCAACAATGAACAAACAAGAGGGCAAACCAGCTTTGTGTGGTGGGAACAGGTGGCCAAATCGATCTGAGAAGCATAATCTTGTTATAGGTTGCCAGAAAATAGTGTTTAGCAGAAAATGTAAATGTTTAATTTAACAAGATCTGAAAGATGCCTTGTTGATATCATTTTGAACTGGTTCACTTTTGCTCCAGTGCAATATCATCTTTTGCATCAGTGCTGAATATGTTGAAACTAATAGAAACTTGGAATGTTAATTATGAACCAGCTCATCTGTCTTTTACTCCTTGAGACAACATCATCCAGCTGTGATGCCTGAATAGAGTTTCTCACACACTGTTGGCAGACACTGAGTTTTAGGAGCTGATAGACTCCAGATCAATAACTTAGCTAATACGTTTTCTGAGCCACTTACAAGCAACTTTGCACATGTGAGACTGGAAAGAAATAGTCTTGAGTTTATAATAACCCATCCTCTTACAGCTCTTTCTCTTGGAATAGGATGTTTTCCCTAGGCATTAGAGGGCGCAGGTTCAGGACTGCCATTGCAGAGGTGTAGCTTTCGCAGTGCCAGCTTCCATCCATGATCCCAGCCACGCAGGCAGCATCCCCTGCCTGCTTGTTTGACCTGTTCTGCATTGAGCACCATCACCTGGCTGGACCGAGAATTCACTCATGAATATCATGAATATTGTGGGGTTTTTGGGTGACTATGTAAGGAAGTCCCATTAACATTTCTTGGACATGTTTTAATATTAAAAATGAGCTGATGCTCACTTAACGTGGCTTGACATCTGCTGATTTTAAATTTTGGTTTTGTTTCATCAGTTCTATCCTGATTAAAATGGCATCTTCTGATATTTGATTTTAGAATCAAAGAAGTTAGAAGTTTTGTAAAATCTCTGTGGTTTTAACATTCAATAAACCAAGGAGAAGAGAGAACTTCACATTTAGGGCTTGAGGGTTTTAACTTATAAAGGAATTAATTAATGAGAAAATTTGTAAGTTTTTGGAAGAACCAGTGATTATTTTTAATGTAATTTTTTTTTTCTGACTTGACATCTCTTTTATGTATTCTGTATTTGAATTGCCCTTAAGCTGAAGTTAAATATTACTAATGAATTATCCATTGTCTCACTTGTAGATCAGTTGTTCCTTTGTCTATTAATAGAGTTTGATTTTCATCTTGCATTGATGAAAACTTCCACTAGCTCTTTAAGGGTAATTATCCCACTACCAAAATAACATAAGCGGAAGATTCTTCTCACTTCATACGTTTACCAAGTTTTAATTTAAGCAGCCGTAAAAGAACACACAAGTGGGATATAACTGTTGAATGATGACTCCCTGGCTCCTCCACATCCTCCTTTTTTTAATGTTTCTTCCATTCTCTGTGCTGCCTGTACTTGTGTACACTTGTGATGACAAACCTGACCTCAGCAGAATGCCAGGTCTGTTTAAAAATCACTTGTATGACTAACTAGAGGGAAGTTTGTGCCAGTAACTCCTTGATTACCAACAGAACAACAGGCAACTTGAGTTTCGGTGCCCTGGACATGGCATTGGTGAATCAGAAGCTGTTTTGAAGTGGGATCTTTCCCATGAAAAGAAACTAGTCAATGGCCATGGAGAGCGAAGGAAGGAGTTTTACTAAGCTTGAAATGATGACTGTTTGATTGAATCAAGGGGTGAAGTTACCTTTACAGATGGGGGAAGAAGAAAGAAATAATCTCTGGATTTCTTCCACCCACTCTGACCCCACCAACAGTTGGTTAGTTTGTTTTTGTGCTTTCCTTTTTAGAAATAATCTGTGATTTAAAAAACAACCATCTACAACAAAACAAAAAAACCCCAAAACTTCTCAACTAACCCCTTCTACCAAAGCACCTACTTTGTTGCTATGTTCTGTGCACATACTGACTGCAGCAGTGAGTCATTTAGCAGCTATGTTTTCATTCTCTTTACCCATTCTTGTCACTTCTTCAACTACACCTCTCTGGGTAGGCCCTGGCTGTTATAAACAGTCATGTTGTGGCTTGGGCATTGTAGTCCTTTACGACATGATGTATTACTATATAATTGCATAGGTAATTTGGCAGCAAGACTAAATTAATTCCTTAATGTGAGGTCTGCAAGACACACTGGTTTTTTATGATGTGGTTTCCTCAATTTGGAACATAGCCAGACAAACAACTTGTGATAATAATGGTGTAATTTTTCTCTGTCAAATCTTTGATGTTAAAAAGAAAAAGCCCAGCTTTCTTGTACTACCGCCATCCATAGTTGCCACTCTCTTCTATTCCACCAGGTGGAGAAGCTCACTAGTGCGACTGAGAGGAAAGGGTGATGGATATTAAGGAAATTGTACAAGACTCTTTGTTTAAACTGAACAACAAAAGTTTCAAATATAACATGTTATTTTCTAAGGGAGGAAGATGACTTTCACAAAAAACAAGAGCCATTTCACAGCCGTCTCCCATAACTGTACTAATTATCAACATTTAATAGCCTTTCCACCTGTAATTCTGAAAACTCTCTTCAAAGATGGGTAAAATCTTAACCTTCTTTTACAGATGGAGTAGCAAATAAAGGCTAGGCAGCTTTCTTGAGGTATGGATAGCTCCATAGTAAAGACAGTAAATCATCCAATTCTGAGTTACAGCTAATGAGACTAGAAACACCAGCACAGGAAAACAAAATAAATCATAAACCTGTGTGGATTTACAGTGAATTAAAACATGTATCATAAGCACTTCTCAAAATGAAGTGCCTAATTTGATCCCCAATTCGGTGACAGTACACTATTTACTTTTGTTGTTTGTATTTGCCTTTTGAGATTGTACCCATTCAAATAATGTACTCTGAAAATTTGCCATATTGTTAGATAATAATTAAAGAATAAAGGCTTGGCTTTGTCCTTGAGACTGGGTTTCGAGACTGGCAGCCCTACAAGAGATCCAGTCCCAAAACTATTCTCCGTGTATGTGTGGGATGTCAACATTGTTAAGAACAGATAGACGTGAAGTATCTCTGGTTATAACTGTGACTATAGGATCATTTGCACCAGGCTCCTCTGAGCTGGCACGACCCAAAGCTGCCTGTATGCCTGGTGATCTATTTATCCCAGCTCTGGGTCGAGGCTTCACTAACTAAAACAGCACGAAGCTGGTGCGGGTACTGTGCCAGGTCCATGCATCTAAGTTGTTCTCTTGTAGTATGGCAATGCTTAGGGCACGGCTGTCTACAGGGAGTACACAGGTTTATGAATGAAAGTTCTTACCCAGTTTTCACTGTCTTGAGAGAAATGTTTAACTTCTGTTACCTCAGTTTACTTAGCTGTAGTGATAGATTTTACTATAATCACTTAAAGTAGTCCACTTACATAGCTTGAGGATTAAGTGAAGGCCTAATACATGAAGCAACATATGTTCCATAAGAATTTGGCTCTGGGAAACTGAACCTTATCCCACTCCTGGACTTTCTGAATGTGTCCTGTTTACTCAAGGTCTAAATCCCTTTAAGCATTCTTCTTGACTGAATCTTGCTTTTTTGTGCACATTTCAAAAAAGGGAACATGATAGACCATGATAGTTTAGGTTGTATCAAGGTGAATTCTGTGCTTTCAATCTGTTATGTTTGGTCTTTCTGACCCCAAATCAAAGCTATTGTCTGAAGCATTACCATGGTGATGCGCAACACAGTGTATTTTCTTTGTCAGTGCTCTAGAGCTTTATTGAAATGCTTTTGACACAAAAAAAAATGTATAAAATAATAGTACATTATGTTGGAGATTGACTTACAATGGGTCGCTGTATGAAATAATAGAGTTTTTAAAATTATATCAAAAGAAGTTACCAGAAAATTAAAAACACCTAAGTATATAGAGCTGCAAAAATAGACATCAGTGAGTGACAACAACCAAGCCTCTCTTCCAAAGCACTGGAGGAAGACATATTTGCTAGCAAATTGAGTAATTTTTTCTGAAAATTGGCAGCTTCCTAGTTTCTGGGTAAGCCTTCAGCATTACCTGTTCCTAGGAAACTTCTTTAAATTCACAGAGTGCTTACTTTTGTGAAGCTAATAGATATGTTTTTGATGAATACATTTTTCCATTTGAATTGTAAGAGCAGTAACCTTTAATCACACACAGACAAGATCATTTTTATTCTAGGCTTAGTCCAGCAAAATTGCTTGATTCAGAATCTGATATGCGCATTGGCTTAATTATTTTTTCCTTTGTGATGAATATTATGTGATGATCATATTGTGAAGTTTACGTGTATGGTAAGTTCATCTTTGGTCTGATGAATTTATTTCTCCTCTATTCTCCCTGCTCTTCAAAAATACGCGGGATTGCTTTTACTGCTTTTTAGAATACCCCTTGTAAACATCATATTCTGTAGATCATAAAGTCATAGAGTCACTTAAGTTGGAAAAGACCTTTAAGACTATCGAGTCCAACTATTAACCCAGCACTGTCAAATCTACCACTAAAGTGTGTCCCCAAACTACATGTTTTTAAATACTTCCAGTGATCGGGACTCCACCGCTTCCTGGTTAGCCTGTTTTTCTTGATATCCAATCTAAACCTCCCCTGGTGCCACATGAGGGAAGTAGGTTCTATGATTCTAATTATTTACTGCTTCAGGAGTGTTTGGCCATTACTCAAGAAGTTAATGTGAATTAATGCAAAGCAGTTCAGCTTTGCACTCAATAAATGGGTTAGTTAAGGGTTTGGGTAATAAATAGAAGTCCAGTACATAGGTTGAGATAGCAGACTTAAACTTGCTTGTGGTTACAGCCACGCTAATTAACTGCCTTCTTCCAGTAGGACCTTACTAAATTTGGAAAAGATCTTTTCCAAAGATTTTTATTTTCCGTTATGACACATTTCCTGAGACTGATGTTTTGCTAGTTGGTAACCAGTGTTTCCTGTATGTTCTGTGGTGGTAGGCTGTCTTCTCCCACAGGAGGACCCATGCCTACTGCATCACCATTCTCCAGACAAACCAGGTTTTTTCCTGGCTTCTCTTGCTTGAATGCTTGAAGCTGTGCACTAGCTTGACCTCCCCGTTTTTGCAGTCTGGTTACAATGCAGAGTTAATTTAATTCAGGATGCTCTGTGGGGAAAAGAGAAAGCTGCAGCAGCCGGGGGACAGCACATAAAAGCTGAACATCAACTGCAGCTAAGCAATCAATTATATTGCAAAGAGAATGACTGTGGGATGCTCTGGCAAGTTGGAAAAAAGGCATTTTAGGCAACTCACATGGATCCCATATTATGCTCAGAATGAGGACACAGAATATTGCTTTATGAGCTATGGGAGTGTTGTATCTTTGTGTATTACTTCATTTTTCTAACTGGGCCATAACTTTTTGCTTTTAGCAGGACTGGTCATTCTCAGTAAGTAAAAAGGATGGTCTTCTCATTTCTGTGTGAGTTTAGAAATTACAGGGCTCCTCTAGGAGAATCTACAGACCTGTTTAGGGACCTAATTTTCCTACATGACGTACAAGTTTTGATATCTTGCCTGCTGGAGCCAGCATCCTGGATGCAGAACCATCTTGAAGGAAAACTGGAGTAGGTGTGTGCCCAGATGATGTGTACGTATGTTGCACTGTGCCACGTGGATGCTATAACGTCTTAAGACTTTTATCTCTGTGTGTGGCACAGGGTAGAGCATCAGATGATTAAGAAGTCTCTCTTTTCTTACTTCACTTTTCTCATAGAAAGTTCTAATTCCCTGAGGATTTTAGAAGGAGAAAGAGCCTCATAACTTGACCTTGATTTCAAATGGGCACGACACAAAAGTCCACATTCTTTGCCCTGCACTTGCTGTTGCACTATTGGGGCAACTATAATTGCATTGATGCTAGGAAAGAAACCTGCTTCAGAGTTTCTCCATTGCAATGGGAATTTTGAGACTATTGTGGTACTTAAATTATTTTAAAAGAGAAGTACTCTTTGATCTTTTAGGATCTGGTTAAAAAACTATAAATCCAAACTAATGTTAAATGCACTGAACTATGTACTGGGCTTTTTAGCTAAGTTGGTTATCCATGCACTCCCTAATTCCCTGTCCAGGAGTCTCAAATTACATATAATGGAAAAAAATTAAAGCATTAAATGGTTACTGCAGGTGGCTTAGATTGCAGTCTGCCATAAACTCTACACCATCAGGAGAGGAAACAAAAAGTGGAATTTTCTGAAATGTTTCCATTCATCTAAAGGACATGGGGAAGGCCTAGCTTTTGACTTTTACCCTATAGTGTCACTTTATGCTGATGGGGTATGTCGCTGGAAAACAACAACAAAGACTCCTCCATGTTCCCTAAGTCTTTAAAAGGTGGGACTCACGTAAGTGACAAAGCCACAAAGCTATTTATTTCAGGTCAAGTGTCTGCTGATGCAAGAGAAACTAGAAGGATTTCAGGAAATAGGAAACACATAGCCACCTCTCCTTTTCTTTGGTAAAGAATGACTCATATACTGCCTAGGTGCAGTTTGCAAAATATTTCCAAACTCATTCCAGAGTTCCACCAAAACCGAACTCGGGCACAGTTTGGACAAGGTCGCTGGAATGTCTTCAGTGCATATTACTTTACTGTGCACTTTGAGCATCCACCCGATTTTCTTATTGTACAGGTCAATTGTGCTGTGCCACAAAACTAAATGGTTTTAAATATTTACCCATGTCTAGTGTTAACACGATTATTGCAGTGCCTCACTTAAAGCTGCTATAAGGAAAACATAACCTACACAAATGATTTTTCTTTTCTGAGTTCTCTTTATTTCCTACATGCTGGTAATGAACTCTGCAATCTGGCTGCAGGTGGAATCTCCAAATAAAGTTTTTCTGGGACTGTAGAAAACCAGAAATGTTCTTTAGTGAGTTACATTCCAATAAAAGCATCCTCAGCAGTGGTCAGTGAGAAGTCCTCTTGGTCTGTGCTTGGCTGACTGTGTCAGCATAACCAGAATGAATGTATTTATGCTCCTCAGCAGTTACCTGAAGACAAGTTTTCCTTGACAACACTGCTATATTATGTCCTTCAATTACCTCTTGCTGCTGACAGTGCTGGGACAAAGCTCTTTTCCAGTGATTGTAGACTATTGATGGGTGTAAGAAAAGCTGTTGCACTGAAGATGTCTTTGCTCTCATTTATTCTCCATGATCACTTCCTTCAACATACTTGGGATCAACTGCAGGCAGTTTAGATTTATTCTGAGAAAGTGGTTGTAGATACTTGCATTTTATCAACCAAATTCAGAGGAGTCTTTAAGGGAGTGGGCCACCTGTACTGCTCTGGTGTCTTCTAGGTGGTCCCACTCCTGCTGTTGAATAAGAACTACCTTGTTCTTTGGCAATATGAAGGAGAGGCCCCTGACAGCCAGGTACAAAAGCATTGACAATGATAATAATCCATAAAAAATTTTTTATCATTATGCAAAATCCTAATGGTTCCCTCAATTAGTAATTCACCCTATTGGGATTAGGTGGCATTATCAATTTTTTTCTGTTACTGTTGTTGAAGGTCATTTGGAGGTCTGAAGTTGGCCAGTGTAATGAGTCAGGGCTTGAAGCATATCCTTATGCAGAGTACAGAAAAAGACCTGCCAATATCTTACAATATGGTGTCAAGAAAGCTATTTGTGTTTTGTTTTAATAAGAAACTTCTCTAATTGTCATTTAATATATAGGTGCATCCAATGATTATTTTTTCCACTTGACCGTTCCCATGGTGATATCTAACTGTTTAAACCTGAGTTTTTTGTTAAAGTTGAATTCAAGATTATAACCTTCCTCCCTTGAAAGGAAGCAATTATTAAAAAAAAATACACATTTTGGTTATTATGTCAATATGCCCACTTCCTGCTAAGAATATTAAACTGTGTAATTTCTAGGGTCTGGACTGGGAATATGATTAATAACGGGTTTTGATAAAGAATATAGGAAATCAAGGCAGGGTAATAGTAATTTTTCATTTGAATCACAGATAAATTGGTTGTTTTGCAGTACTTGTCTATGGCAATTATGTGTTGTTTTGCTTCCTAATGCTTGATTTCCTTCCACAGTTTATTAGCATGAATGTCAAGGAACCACTAGCAATATTGTTTTTTCTATAATCACTTCTGGCCAGTTAGAGAAGGCGTACCAAACGCCAGATCATACTCTCTGACTTGCACACGTCACCCTGCTGAGCGTAAACTGCAGTACCGAGCTGCTTGAAATGCTTGTCACTTTTGTTATTTCAAAACAGGATTTTGAGCTCTTCAGAAATGCTGATTCATATTTGCAATGACCCTTTGGCTGGATTTGCTCATGGGACACTCACCAGTCCACATTTTGTGGTGCTTATGGTTAAAATCCTATACTTTTCCAGAACTCAATGTTCCCACAATCGGAATAAATTTGGCCACAAAAAAAGGTGTTTTCCAATTTCTCCCATAGAAGAGTTGCATTTTGTAGCTCTACAAAAAAGAATGATAAAAATTGAAAAAAGTTTGATTATGTTGACAGAGTCTAGAAGAGAATCAATGAGATTTAAGCTTCCCACAAGAAGTAGGTAGTGTTAATCTTCCTAAGTAAATTTTAAGATGATTTGTGCCAGTTTGTCTTAAAATGCCTGTGGCAAATCTGTGTCTCTCATTTATTTTTCACATTTTAATTCAAACTAGCTAGATGTAAGACAGGCAGCAGAACAGGGATTGCTTCTTATAAAAAGAACACAAACAAATAACAAATGCAAAGAACAAACATGGCTGTGAAAACCAGTTAATTCCAGTTGTCAGTGGCTCATTCAAAGAAAATGAATGTATGTCTTGTACATATATATGTATAAATGCACAGATACAGATGTAAATATACTTATGTAACTCATGATGAGGGTAAGTTCTTAAGAAACAGCATTTTTGTACTGTGAGCTACTGATCGTAGCATGTGAAATTACACATTTTAGCTACTTAGGTACCATGAATGTATAGCCAATTGTGGGTCTGATTGCAGAGGTGCTGACGCAAAGGGCAAGCTGCTTTTGGTTCACAGTATAAACAAGTTTTTTGAAAATTGATTTGTTACAGTAACATGGCCATGCTAAGCAATATTTTTTTAAAAAAATATATACTTTGCAATGACAATTTCTCAGTAAGATAGAGCTGATTTCTAGACTTTTCCTCCCCTACAGAAATTACTTTTTGTTTAACAGAATTGGTGGGTTTGATCTCTACAGAGCTGTGTTAATGAAAGAAAAATAATGTTGAAAAATTTTGTTACATGTTCTGATTTACCAGCTCCAAATAAACCACGTGGGTAGTATATCAATGAAATAATTTTCTAAACAGCAATATTTGTGCATATGCCTAGGAAGCTATTTGCCTTTTCTGATTCGGATTATGAAACAAATTGGGACTACCTGTAACTTTAGAGGTAAAATATTACCTCAGCATCTCAGAATAATTTTTAATTAAGTAGAACTACCAAAGGGAGAGCATTTAAAAAAACAAAAAAGAAAAAACTGTCTCATAGAGCTTATCCCTCAAAATTCTGCTGTCTCTTGTCTGGAAAACACTGTCCCCTGAACTAAACATCCCCCCGACAACTGTGCTAACTTCAGTATTTGACATTAAGTAATGGTCCAGTGCATCTTTTCTGGTCACTTCCTTAAGCTTTACAGAACCATAAAAGATGAAAACAGCAGTGTGTTTTGGTGGCTAAATAAGAAATCATGTTCATTTAGGAGGGGAACAACAACTAGCAAGTATGCATAAATACTTCTGCTCATGCTATTAAGTAGCATTCTGGTCTGTAAGCCAGTAACAAGGGAAAAACAAAGCCTCAAACTTTAGTTTTCCTTAAGCAAAGCAAAGCAGAAATGCCTGGTACAATATTCATATCTCTTCATATATTGCTTTTCAGATAATAATTTGATTTTGAATATTTCTTGTATATTTGGACTGTCAATAATTTCACCTCTCTTAGATTCGGGTATGGAAAATAATAAGCCAACAATACATGATAAAGTTTTTATGTGTCTCCTGAAGGTTTCTTCTTTCCGTCCTTTTGGACTCACCACAAGTTAGGACAACTGCCCATCAATTCTGGTTAAAATGATATAAATTTATTGTTAGCAGAACTTCATGGAGGCAAATGTTCCATTGTCTCTTTTATATGATGTCCTTTGGAAAAAATAAGCCTCATAAGTGCATCTGGCACAGTGTTTTGTCATCTAGCAAAGAAGGTTATTTTAATACAAGACAAAAAATCTTTACCTGGTGACATGTCAGCTCCTAGTGACACTACACTAGTGTGTCACTAGGGTGGTAGACACTAGTCAAGGGTGGTAGACATCTAATATAAACAAGTTTAATATTATTTGAGACGAGATGAGGAAACGATGAATTGAAACTCCGAGAACATCATATTTTCCTAACTCGTTAACTGATTCAATAGTCAAAAAGACTATTCAGTAACTTATGTGTGCACCATCTGATTTTATTTCAACAGATTCTGTAACTAATTATGTGTAGAAATCTGGGGAAAAAAGAAAAAAGAAACACTTTTTCTCTTCATAGTGATAAAACACTAAGTTCATGCCTGCACTCAGAGCTCTTCTGAGGAGAGAACACCACAGAGCCCTGTTGTGACTTGGTAGCAACATTTGCAGTGATATCTGGAGCTTACATTCAGATTGCTGATACAAGCTTATGTGAGCCCCTGCTCTGCACCCTGTAGCCTGTACGTTGTCCAGATTTTTATACCTTATTCAGAAGGGACCATCTTACGTCAATTGCTCTGAGTGCAGCTTACTTCTGCTCTTGGATGGTGGAAGGAGGAAGAAAAAAGCTGTTCTGGAACTGTTGCATCTGCTGTAACCATGCAGTTCCCAGTCTACCATGTTTCTCTCATACTGTCTCGGAGGTGTGGAATATAGATTGGGATGTGTTGCCCAGCAAAAAGGGATTCCAGTGTATTGAAGCTTTATTCCTTTGTGAGTGAACTTTAAAAATCACTGTAATGGTTTAGGTATAGATACCAAAATAAGAAGCTAACCTTTGTCCCAGTCCAAGCTTCAATAAATAGAAGCACATTAATAGCTGTGAAGAGGTAATGAAGGTATTTGTACTAATGACATTACTGATGACCTTCGTTGACTGCAGAATTCTTTGCCTGGATTTTGCTATTATCCATTAGGCCACTTTCATTTATAAAACATTTAGACAATAATTGATGGGAAAATTGCATGCATAGTGGTGAATATTATAGAAATATGCAAATCTGGCTGCAATTTGCAGATTTATTGTGTTGAGTTGCATACTCCTGGAAATTCAAATATTTGTCTGAACATAGGAGGATATTCTTACAAGTCTTTGAGCAAATGTTAATCCTACAGTGTTCATGAACTGCCTAATTTTCTTGCCGAAATACTGAATCAATAAATCTATACAAACGACACCTTTTGATGAAAAGGCTATTATCTCACTCTGCCATTTCTCATACTAGCTAGGGGAAACTGCATGTATCTTACCAAGGAAGAAATATTTCTTCCTACAAACGGATTGTATTTTAGCTTACAAACAGGGCAGATTCTGAGCAAATATAAATGTTGCTCTAGGATACCAGCATTCGTTGATGACTGCTTCCCTGTAATAGTGTATGTCGCTGTGATATCTCTGTTCTACCCTATGTACCATATCTACAGGGTGTGCTGCCGGGAAAATTATACTCTTTGGGGGGCTTCTGCTAATGTCTCAGTCTTTGTGTGTCTCTTTGGGTCCTGACTTGAGCCTCAGCCCTGTCCCTGAGAACTAAGGATGGCTGAATGCCAGTGAAGTGTTAAGATCTGTCGTGGGACAAAGTGATCACTGCAAAGGATTGCAGTGGCATTTCCTTAGAGTGCAGTCCTGCAAAATTAGATGGGTTTTGAGCTCTGTTACACTTTATTTCTAGTTTTGTGATCCAGACCATTAGGTGGTTTGACATGGCATAGTCGTCTGACAGAAGTAAACATGATTCTCAGTGATACCTTCAGATTGCTTTATTCAACAGATCATTACCTTTTGCTTAAAGGCAAAGCACAGTATGAATCATTGTCATATAAAAAGATAAATAAGTAGAACATCACATGCAATTAAAGCCAATTACAATATAACCTGAATATCATGGCAAAACATGTTCCAGAATACAGAACACTAACAAATAGAGGTTTTTTACAAGTACATACATTCTGAGTGAATTGGGCCAGCCTTTTAATAAAAGGTGGAGGCAGTGGCATAAGTATAAAGCAATGCTGTTACCTGTTGTTGTTTTGATTTGTATTGCAAGTGAATAGCTTTCCACAGAGGTTCCTAATGGAATCTTTTAGAAAACAGTGATACTCATAATAGCAGAGAGATAAAGCTACAGATACAAATGAAGGGCAGAGAGAATATTATTTCAATCTCTATAAGGTACTATTCCCTTTCAGGGAAGTTTCTTAAACTATTTTGTAAGCTACTTTGGATTGTCTTCTGTTATTTAAATAGCTTTAAATAACTTAGTCGAATCTGGCTTTCATTTCGAAAAGTAAGACTCAATGTATTTAGTAGTTTTTTTGTTTTTTCCTATGCCTTTACTTCAAACAATGCTTTTAAGCTGGAAGTATCAATGTATACAGATACATATCAAGATGCATGTGTATATTCATACTCCTGTTGTGTGTATCCTCTGTCTCTTCTCAACACAGAGCCAGATGTTTACAGCATGCACTGTCCCATATTTATGCCATAACAGCAACACACTATTTCTTTGAAAGTCTTTCTCATCTCCATGCTCCGGAAAGCATAAATGAGTGGATCAATTACTGAGTTGCACATTATCAAGACAAGATAGGTATTGAAATGTGAAGTGTAGCAGACACAATATGGATTCATTGGGCAGGAAATTATGAGAATGAGGTGAAGGAAGAAAGGTGCCCAGCAAACAATGAAGACACCAAGTAGTATAGTGATGGTGATGGCTCCCTTCATGCAGGTGCGCTGGTAGGGCACCCCATCAACAGGGAGGGCTGCAATGCGCTTAACATGCAGGCGTGCAAACAAGAACATGTGGATATAAAGGGAAGCCATGAGAAAGAGCATTGTAAAGAACATGGTGATGAGACAGATAATGACAGTTTTGCTTTCTGAGTAGGCAATGAAAATGATGCCACAGATTATACAAGCAATCCAAATGACCACAATCAGTGTTAAAGCTTTCTTCACAGTCATGATACTGTGGTAACGGAGAGCATAGAAAATAGTTATGTACCTGTCAATGGCTATAACCAAGAGGCTGCAAATTGAGGCTACCAAAGAAATACAAATCATTGAGTCAAAAACGTTGTCCATATGCTGAATAAAGTGGTCATCAATTATCAAATAGCCGTTGCTTAGGATTGAGATCATGATAGTCTCCAAGGCATTTGACATGCTCACTAACATATCTGCAACAGCCAAGCTACAAAGGAAGAAATACATGGGAGAATGTAGGTTTCCATTCTTCAGCACTGCAAGAATTACAAGGATGTTTTCCAGGAGGCTGATGATCCCTAAAGTCAAGAAGACTTCGGCTTTTATGAAGACCTGCTCACAAAATCCATCGCTACTTCTGTTCAGCATTGAGTCATTGATTTCTTCAGTGACATTAAACAGCATGGGCTGAAATGAAAATGCAAAGTGTGTGGCATTCATTGTCAGCAAAGGAGTGAAATTCACAGGTGATTATGGACTTAGAGAACAGGTTGAAAAAAGAAAAAAAAGCTGAGGGAGGAGAAAAAGGAAAAGAAATCCTTCCAAGTTGTTGCTGCACACATGAGATGAAGTCATGCAGGACTTTTCCTTAGTTGCTTCTATGAGCAGAAACCCAAAAATCCTCATTCACAGTAAGTTTTGTGTCAGTTACAGGCCAGTCTTCTGCTTCATAAGGAAGAAAGCTTCAAATCTTGCAGGCATCAAACAGTTTTCTCTGAAGGGAAAAATAATCAGCAGCACATTGCTGGTTCTTGCTCTCTTGATGATTAAAAGCAGGGGAGTTTTATCATGTGGTACTGCTGTTGCAGCTCAGCGACGTATCTCTTGCTATTTCAGTGTCAAGAATGGGAAGGAGAACTAAGGGATTTATACGTACATGAAAGAAAAAACAACTCCTACTTAATCCTCCGTGCAGAGCATTGGCCATTAGAGAGCAAGCACTTTTCTGACTGACAGCTCCAAACACCAGGTACAGCATCCCCACCGCTGGCTCCACCAGCAGATCCGAAAATGTCTGGCGCCCTCTGCAGATACTGAAAAGGATGGGTTTGCCTTTAAATTCTCCAGAAGACTAGGAATTTTATGCAGAACTTTATGGCTGTTTTGGACAGCTGGATCCTGCCTGGTTGTTCAGGCAGATGAGGCTCCTGTGTGTCCGGAGTGCCCAGCCACTGTTCTGGCTTCTACCCCACTGCTGTTCCCCTGCCTGGAGCCAGAGCTCCTCTTGCCTGGCTTGAATGACCTAGATGAGCACTGAGCTCAGTCCAGACAAGGCCTCACTCAGGCTTTGACCTTGTGATAAATAACTTGAGGGGGAGCTGAAGCACAGATTAGATGCAGGTACAAATAAATGCCCAGTTGGTCTGATGCTTGAAAGGTCTGATGCATCATCTAGGTCATACTGGTTTTATCAGGGATGAATTCCAAGAGATTTCATTTCTTACCCAAAAATGCTTTGGGTTTTGTTTTTATTTTGGTTCCTAAATTGCTTGCTCATAAGCAAAGCAAAGTGCAGGTGTGTCTCTAGTACGCGACGCATTCTGTGCCGTGAGTCTCCAGCCTAAAACCTTAAGAAGCTTTGGCAAGTTGATCCCCTCTGCTTCCCACTCTCCCAGTCTGCACAAGTGTGAATTTTTGTACTGGCGAAGGAGGGTCATCCCAGAAGAGCCAGAGTTTAAGCTCTTACGTTAGACTAGTTACGTGGAATTTAACTGCAAATTATTTTTAACTGAACATCTAAACCATCACTGGCCTCAGGGGCAGGATATTTCACGTTCAATTGTAATAGTTAAACTTATTTTCCAATTTTATTATTTTTTTTAAAATGCTGTCACTCAGCTCATGAGACTGGGCTCGATGTCAGTCTGGTTTCCTTGGTAGCACCTGCAACAGCCTGAAGCTTTCTGAACTAACTGCTCTTGAATACTTTCCCTTAAATCTCCTAAAAAGCCTTTATTCCCAAGAGTAAAGGATGGATTTGTGGGAGTGCACCAATATCAGACTTATTTTGAGAAAAGTTCTTCTAGTAACCTTCCTGGGCACTTTGTGAAGACACAAAGCTGCGGGATAGTCTCAGTAGTCTCAGCCTTATACTACTGTATTAATCTTATAATTATTGACTTCAGAACGCTTCATCCCTTGTTACCACAGTCAAAATATTGCTACAGATTTCCATGTGTTTCAGCTGAATCTGAGAATCAGAAGCATTAAATATCATGAATTTCTGACTATATCTGGCAGCAGGTGTCGAGCCACCATTTGCACTGAGATGCCATTTGAAGTAGTAATTGAATGTTATATCCCAAAGTGGATTAATGGCACTATTAGCTTTGCCATTATGTGCTAAAAATAGTGGGCTAAAGCCTCATGTATCTGATTGCAAGTTTAAATTGATTGTCCTTGCAAAACCGAGAAGCTGTGTTCACACAAAAGACAACAACATGTTACATGTTATTTTCAAAAAGAATGAAAGCGATTTCTCTGCTCAGCATTGGATGACTTGTGAACAGTACAGTAAGTTTCTGCCCCTCAGCGGCCTTTCCTTCTTTGTTTCCAGAGATATAATTACTGATAGTTTGTGTTGCAGTGCAAACTAGACAGGTTGCTCTGATATCCACCTCAGTGGTGCAGTGGCTTTGCGTCCTGCTATACTACTTCTGAGGGGTGGCAACTTATTAAATGAGAGACATTCAAATCCTCAGTCTCCTGGAGAGTGAAGTTCACTTCTTTTGGGTAGGGAAGCAAAACCATAACAATTGTTTGCAAAACAGAGCATATAAAATGAAATAATACTTGGTTTCGTTCTTCCCGCCACCAAAACCTAGTGAAGAGAAAGTTGGAACAGTGTGTGTGTGTCCCAAATTTTTGCCTTTTGCATAGCTGTTCCATTCTCATATTCAAATCCTTGAAGGGAAAAAACCTGCTGTGCTCAGGACAGTTAGTCAGAGGATGTCTAAAATGGAAGTCATGAAGGTCGAGTGTGACTGGTCAAGGTTTTGGATCTTAGGCCTTGGATGGGCCATGGAGAGCCAGTAAGCTTCAGGGGTACACCTGAAAGTTTTATTGCTATCCCATGACTATTCAGAAAGTGTTGTCATCTTTCTTAATTGGTGAGTAAATTACCCTTCTCACCTCTTGTTTTGGGTTTTGCAAACTGTGAATAATGTCACATTTTATAGCTGTCTCTGCAATTGTGAGAGTATGTTTATTTGACACTCAAGGGGCAGTGCCACCTTTCAGCAGAAAGACGTTCCTTTATTCCCAGGACTAAAAAAGACACTCACAGTTGTAATTATTAACATTGCTATTTAATCTTGTCATGTCCTGAGCTGTTTCTTTCCCTGTAGTTGCTATGAAACTCTCATCTACTCTTTGTTTCTTATGCCTTGTTCAAGTCAGAGAGAAGCTGGGGCCACAGGTCGGGGGAGAATAAGTTCATGGAAGTATCTCTTGAAGCATTGAATTTAGTCCCTTGCTCTGTCAGCTCTCTTTGATTATGTCCTTCTATTTTACTCTTTCAGCTTGCAGCCCCAAATCTCTGAACTGTAGTGTTCCTCATAGGTGATGAGAAATCTGTTCCGCAAATTGGGTGTGACTTTGATTCTTTTAGACTATCATATTTTAATGATGACGAGGTGGTAAGAAATATTTGTGGTTTTGGTTTCCAGAATTACCCTTCTCTTTTGTTAATATGTTTTCTTATGATGACTTTCACACACCCCTGAATGTTTATAAAGGCAAGTGGTGATTTTTATGCTTTTTTCTTTGTGTTTTACTATGACAACTTAACCTCCGGTGCTCCGATTATACAGCGGTGCTCTGATTATACAGCAGTGCTCTTCAGCCCCCAGTGATTTACTGGGGGTGGATTGTGGAGGTTGTCTTCCAGGTCTGGCTTGCCTGAGATACAGAAATCTTCTGAATGCACCTAGAGTTCAAAATTTGAATTGGTTCTCTATACAAATACCAGTATCTTGTGCCGACTCGACAGACACCTACACGTACTCTACTCGCTACACTCTTTAACTGTGACCAGATTTTCAACTGGAGGAGGAGGTCCTCAACTGATATATCCATCTGAAACGCTGCACAAGGTAAGGGCATGAGCAGTTTGCATTATTTAGGATGTGACCTGCTGGATATTCTTTCAAACCTGGCTGGAGCAAAACCACCATTACTGCAAATAAAGAGTCAGCCTTGTGATTAGTGAGGAAAAAGAAAATGAAATAGTGACTGTCCTGAAATGGCTTTCAGATGAATGTTTCTATAAATTCGGCCAGTTAATATGTTAATTTAAGCAACCCTAACTTTTGGGTATTATATACAATTTTCCATGACATGAAAAGGTAGAAGGAGACAAAGCAGACCTGATTGCAAATCACTTACCGGCACCTGCAGGTGCTTTATCATATTCACAGGATTTTAAGGGCTTTAGAATAATACACAGTATCAGTTTTGTCATCTCATTTACAGAGTGGAAAGACAAACAGAGGTGATTAAGCCAGCTGCATTCTGCTATTCAGCTCCATCAATGCCAAGTATTCCTGGTATATTTTCCTCATCTCCTGGAAGCTCTCGTCTTCATAAATATCAGTGCCCCGCAGTGCCAGGGCAGAGCAGCGGGTGCATTTGGCCTTTTAATGCCTAATATCCTAATGCTGCTGCCTGACCTCATTCCTGGCACCGTAGGTAACTGGAGGACTTTGAAGACCAGCAAGCTTTAAAGATGATTTTACTTGAGCTGTTAGGTGCTGTGGGTGAATAGGTACTGGCACAGATTGCTCTGCTGATGTTTAAAGCACCTTAGCTTGTTGCTGCACTTGGAGCCTGGTGTTGTATACTTGCAGGAAAAATACTCATACAAGATAAAAATACAAAAACACCACAACCAGACAAATTGAAACATTTCCCCCCCTTGATACTGCTAAGCCTCAAATGCGAGAGATGGACTGTATGCTGTGTCTGCCACCAGCCACTCCTACCCATGAAGCAGTACCATTTTCAGGCAATTTAAAATGTCTGTTTGTGTGTCTGCCCATCTGTTTATAGCTCCCCTTGATGTTTGCAAAAGAAACATTCTTGGCTGGCTAAGCCATATTTCAGCAAAAAAAAAAAAAGAGAAAAAGAAAGTAGGGGAAAAAAGACCCACAAGTATTTATTTTGTTGTTAGTTCCCATTTCAACATATGGGGTTTTCCTGAAGTCAGTGGGATAGTCCATCTGCTCGGTGGTTTCCTCCCTCTAGCTATAAAAATAGATTAATAGAATAATTCTGATTCTCTCAAAGACAAATAAGAATGTCTGAACCTATATTTTTATGTTAATTATTACTTTGTCCTTGTTAATTTGATCCAAGAATTTTCCCTTTTTTTGGGGGGGGGCTTGAAAGATCCTCTTGTGGATCTTCATTAATTTCTGTATTAAGTGGAGAGCAGTGACTGAATACGGCCAAGCTCTGCAGATTCCCTCTTGCTCTTTCTACTGCCCAGCAAATGGTCTGAGGATGAATAACATGGTAACACCCAAGTTGAAATTTCAAAAGGCTTTTAGTAATAACCTGGCACTGGCAAACACTGGTAGCTAATGTTTCTAAATAACAGCTATGGCAAAATTACGGAAGAGTGTAGCTGAGTGCTCCCTATATTGTAAAATAGAGGCTAATAATAAATACTTTCTAGAGGGAAAATTGTCAGGACATGGGCTCGATTCGGCCCTTTTGAGTTTATTGCTGCTGCAGCTTAGGACAGTGCATTTAGATCTGTTTTCTCAGGGATGCTCTTTCAGAGACAGTGCCAAGAGACTGTCTAAAGGCAAGTTTTATGTCAGTGAAATTCTATATCTGAGCACCAGATTTATTAGTCATTTTTACAGCCATCATTTAGGAATCTAGCTTGTGCTTGCTGATTTTACTTACTCATAATAGCCCCCTCTTCAGAAAAGCTGGGCTTACAGATGTGCTTGCTGAAGTTTTGGTGATTAACTGCCAAGACAAAGTGGCGTGACAGTGAGGAAGTAGCTGTAATCTCTTTTGATTCTTTTTGTTAATATTGGATTTTGTCAAAACCAAAATATCACTTCTTCTTTTTTTTTTTTTTTTTTTAAGTTTGTCATTCAAAGGGAAGTTACAAAATATACATCCAATGTCTTGCTGTTTCAAACCCTTCAGCATTTACCAGTTGTTCGTGCCATCCACATGAGCTGTTTCACACCCTGGACACATTCCCTGCAGAGCCCTTCATATTCTGACTTACCTCATTTAAACCTTTATCTATGGCTCTTCCATTTTAAACTTCTTTGATATCACTTTTTTGATAGCCTGAAATTAAGGAAGCATCTGGTGCCATCTTGTGTCACAGAGGAGTAAATATAAAAACTCTTTTTTTTTTGGCTAATGTGGGGTTTTAACTCTTTTAGTTTTAGCGTGCTTCACTGGGTGCAGCATCGGTAAACCTTGACCGCTGAAAGAGGACTAGAATTTTGCATTAAATATGTTGTAAGCAGTTGAAAAAAGAGCTAAAATATAAATGGGTGTAGTGTCACCAGTATCAACAAAGCTTTCTTGTGGGGCAAGCAGGTGTGAGCACTACCAGCTAATAGCCTTTGTGCATCAACTAAACTGTTGCACTGTAAGTGCTGCTTGGTTTTCTGTTATTTCATCTTGATTTTCCAAAGATGGCCTTGTCAGGGTTAGATCATCTGGCAAAATCAGGCAGTCACTTCGCCTCTGTCCCCGCCACAGCCTCTGTGAGCTGTGGGAGGCAAAAGGAATGGCTACAGTGTGTGCTGCTAGGATGGGGGCAGATCTCCTCTACCTTTTCTTCTCCTCTCTTGTGGAGTTTAGAATGGGTGTCTGAGCAATCTGGGATGCCAGGTTCCTTCCTCCCTACTGAGCAGAGCCTCCAGAAGGACCAAGGTGCCCCAGGGACGCATGGGGAGCACTGCTCTGACTCTCCCACTGTTAATATTTGTTGCACACAGTGGGGAGCTCAAAGGAAATTCCTCAAGTAGATGAAGAACTATTATTTTTAGAAACGTGTGTTTCTTTTTCTTTCTTGATCGTAACAACGAACTATCAAAGGCAGAAAACTGTTGGAAACATATTTCAACATTCAGCAATTAAGTAGTTCGTGCATTACCAATTTAAAAAAGAAGAACTAATACCTCCGTGTTTAATTACTGATTTGCTTTACTTACCAAACTGCCACTGTGCTTTGCAGAATGTATTGTAGAAAGAAGTGAAAAATGACAGAAGGGTATTTATTCTTATAAAAAAAGCCAAACCCAGACATGTCCATCAATTGAGCACCATGCACCTACTTCATTTTAATGAATAGCTGTATTATCTTTTTTACCTAATTACTATGGCATTTTTTCTCTTTTCTGTATTCTCCTACCATTCATTCACACTGTGCACATTGAACTCATTACAAAATTAGCTGAAATTCTGAAAAATTAAACCTACCGTTTCACAGGAAATCATTTTTAGGGTATTTATTGTGAACCAGATGGAAAAATGTTTAAATTTGCCATGTGTCCAGCCAGATTGGCTGACGTGGGCCTCCAAAGTTTCCTTCCACATTGATGGTCCTGAGAAATCCAGTTGTCCCTCGGGGTTTGACATACATGCTGACAGTCCTGTCCAAACCATGTCATTACTTCCAGCTCTTGTTCCTCCCTCCCCTGGACTTTATTTCAAAATCACACTGCTAAAGTGAATAACAAACACAAGATGAAATTCATTCTGGCTGCCTCTAGATCTGGAGTGTGCTCTCCCTTGAAGCTGCCAGGACAGGCTGGATCAGATTTTGGATATGAGTCTCAGTTCAAGAGGAATAGTTGAACGTAATATTCATATTGAAACTTCTTATTTCTGCTTACAGGCTTAAGAATTAATTTAAAGAGACATAAATTAAGATATATGAAGCTGTGTACCTGAAGGCTTTATGGGTGAGAATACAGCAAAACATGTCATTAAATGTGCAAGGGCCTCACAGAGGCCCTTATGTACTGAGCATCACTAGATGTCACTCTCCACCCGAGTTTCACAAACTCACTCGGTTGTCATAAATTTTGATTTTAAATTATTCATCTTTTAGTCACAACTTCCCATCCCTTTTTTCCCCTTTCATTTAATGCACAGGTGATCTTCCAGTTCAGTGTAGCATAATTTGCTGTACATAAATATCATTCTTGCTTAAAACTAGTATCAAAATTAAGTCAAAAAAAAGTAGCTAAAAAATAAAATACCATAAATTTCTGTGCTAGATTCTCACTGGGGAAGTAGGAAAGGCAGAAATCCTGAAAGAGGGTTTTCTTCTAGCATAGTTAGCTGGTATTCCAGTTTTTTTCAGCACTTGTTGACACAGTCAAGTCAATCCATCATGTGAAAACAAGGTTGTCCATTTAAGCCACAAAGATCTGCTTTTCTTTAAAATACTGGATTTTGGTTTATGTTAAAAAGCAGAGATGATATTTAGGTGATCTCTGTGCTTTAATAATGTTCTCCTTTAAATTGCTATTTTGATACTTCTTGGCTTCTCCACCTAGCCAAATTTCTTCAATGAATTCACACAAAAGATGTTCTGTGCGTCCTGAAAATCTGAACAATCCCTACAGTGGAGCCCCAGATGTTCTCTGTCTCTTTAAACATAAAGGTGTATGTAAGAAAATTGTCAGTTTCAGGTATGACAAGGACCGGGCTGGCTACTTCTCCCTTATCGCATGGCCCTTCAGTGATTCCCAGCTCAGCTTCCAAGCACTGCTGACTCCAAAGGAAGTCCATTTAATGGAAAGCAGAAAACTAGCATCCTTCAGGCTGGTTATTTTTCTGCCTGTCTCCTCTGCGTATAGGTCTGTCAACCTCCTCTCTTTTTTTATTTGGCCTGTACGGAAGGTACCTGTTTTCTCTTTCAGTTTTGCAGACCAAGAAATAGTCTCTTATTTGGTAAATGAGCAATAGACACCAAGCCATTTATCATAGCAAGCCTTAATATCGGGGTGTTTTTTGCCCAGTATCTCAGTTCCTTGATGTACCTATTAACCTATTCTAAGAAATGACACAACAGCAGTGTATTTCCTTTAGAGTTCCTTTACCCCTTCTGGTCCTTTCAGGTTTTTCTTCCCATTTCCATTAGAAAAATGAACTGTTCACTCTTCAGTTACTCATGTTTTTTCTGTTTTTTTTTTTTTTTTTTTTTTTTTTTTTATCAGTCGAATCAGTGATTAGAACTATTTATCGCCGGCATGCCTCCCAACATCACTTTCTGTTGATTACCATCCGTGATATGCTCACTATCCTACTAGGTCAAAACCCCACATTACATGATAGAATTATCGGGTGCTCTGGCTTCCTCTTTTCTTCAACATTGTTGCAGAGAAAAAAGAAAAAGCCCATTTATAAAAAAGTTTAATCTGTAATTTTGAGGTGAAACAAGTTTCCGGTGAGTTTGAAGGGACTTTAAAGCTCATCCAGTTCCAACCCTCTGCCACAGGCAGAGTAACCTTCCAGTAGACCAGGTTACTCCAGGCACCATCCAACCTGGCCTTGAACACTTCAGGGAAGGGGCAACATTTTCCCTATTGACAGAGTTTTTCTGAAGTAGAATATACCTTGCAAAGTATGGCCTTATACATCAGACAGTGCACAGTGTTCTTCTTCTATTTTGCCTCAAAAACCTCTTCCCTGTTCTTTTCATTTTCATCGGAGAGTAGTTTATTTAATCACTGAAATTCCCATGTATTTACCGCATTAATCTGACATATTTTTGACTCTATTATCTGAGAAGAGAAAAGAAAATTACACTGAGCTTTTATTACGGGGAAGTGCAATTAACGACTCAGGTTAATTAATAATATTTGCTCCAAAAGTAGCAGTTGAGCTCTGTTCTGATTAATTGCTTCCTCACATATTTTGTAACCTTGCTGGACGTGCTGTTCAGCAAGTGGTGAAAGGGAAAAGACAATTTAATATCTCTGCAGAACCTTTACAAAAGACACGTCTCACTTTCCTATTATAAAATATTCTGTGGTGCATAATCACATTAAAAGACGTTCCTTGGGATTCTTTAATTTGAACAGAAAAATCTCAGTTCCTCCAAGGCTGAGGATGCAGAGGGAGAATAGGCCAATGCTAGAAATCTGATTCTGAATGAATTAGTTGCCATTTTATTTTAACCAAGCCATTTAACATAGCTGTCAAAGAGACCTTCTTCCCACGATTTCTTTTTCCAGGTAAAAATATTTCCATCCTGTCATGCTGGGCATAGTCAGAATTGAAAGAAGGACAAACTCCTAAAAATATTTTTAGAAGATGTAGAGTTAGGCCCTGTTGGCCCTACATAACCTAACATTCTTTCAAAGAAGAAGACTTACTTTTCATCAATTCAAATGATTTAAAACTGTTTTTATTAGCCTATATTGACCTTCCTTTCCATTAGTAACTGCCTCAAGTGAGAATTCATTTCTGACCCTTTCCCTCCCGCAAATTTGCTAGTTATGGTCTCTTTTGGCCCATATAAGTGTGGGCTTAAAGAATATTGACTATGTAGCTAATGGATCCTGTGTGACTGTCAGAGCCTGCTTTTAGGCACAAGTTTCAGATCTGTTTCTGTCATGTGGAGGACCTGCCTACAACGCAAATGGGTTGGCCGACACTACAGAGTGTCTGTCACTCTTAGCAGTTTATCTCTGGCTTCCAGCTTAAATTCTGGCTGCCTGAATTTGCTTCTTGCTTTTACAGTATTGTTTTTTTGGTTGAGCACTGGTAGATTAACCAGCTGAGATCCTCAGTAGATGGTCCATAAGTGTGAGCTAAAAGAGCAGGTGGCATTTATACCCGTGGGAGCCCTGACCTTGCTCCCAGAGTGGTCTATTGAGACTTCTTCCTTCCGCACTGAACTTCCCAGCTTCCTCTCCCAGTTTATATTATAGGCAAATTGTAGTCTCAAACTGTAGTGAAATTGCAGTGAATCACACTGGAAATTGAAGTGATTGATATGCCAGAAATTAAAATATAGCAGCACTATTGAATTTGCCTGAGAGTGCCTGCCGGATAGTACGGGCGTTGTAACATTCTGCTTATTTTAAGGCTTGCTTTTTCTGAAGTCTGGTATTTGGAAAATTAAGCAGTGCAAACTCGCAATGTAACTAGTATCGCTGAGACCATGCATTGGCAGAAGTTCCTGGTATGTGACCTGGAGGAGAGAGCAATAAGGAGAAAGAGTGGTTTTATTATGTGTAAGCTGAGAAAGTTTGATGGAGTGATCTGAGTTATTCCTGGGCACCTACCAAGAATAGCTTGCCTAGGAAAGCATGGGGATAATCCAGCCCTGTTTTCATGATTGCAGGTCCCATCTTGTCACTATTCAGTATAATGACAGGGGTCTATTTGGAGAAGCCGATGATGATACTGGTGTTGAAAAGCCACATATCCAACCTGGAAGTATTTCCCCTTCTCTGCTCTCTGCGGCTCGTGTGTTTATTGCTTGGCAATAAACGCACAGGCCTGAGTAGCAGCTTATGAATCATTGCTCTTTTTTCTTATTTCAGGTAATGTTGAGGAGGTCAGGGCAGCACAGATGTGGAAATAACCAAATGTTTGCTACCAGAAAGGGCTTATGTGAATGGGAACCAGAAAACAGGAAGTGAACCATTTCTTTTACTTCATGCCCCAAGGCCTGCAATAAAGCTTATGCACAACACAGGTTGTAAGAGCCCCAAAATATTTGCAAAGTTAAAATGCCACCTGAGAAAAATGTGTGCATTAAACGTCTTGAACTTCACTGTCTTCCTGAGGCTTTAATCTAAGTCTTCTGAGAGCTGATAAAATGCATAGTGCAGAGTGAAACGGTTGTCAGACTTTTTGCTTTTCCACCCTGCTTTACTTTAATCAACGACTTTAAAGTACATTATCTCCATGGCTTTCTGCTTTCTGTTAAAGGACACCTCTCCTAAATGATTGATATCCCCCTCATCCCCTCCCCTTTTCTTTCCTGGTCTTTCCGAAGGTACGTTTTTCTCTGTATATTTACAAATGGATCAATTCTATTTAAATAAGGCCAAATGTTTCCGCATCTTTTGATATCTATGTTCAAGAACATAGATTCAGAACAATCTGCTCCTTACAGTTACCATCAAATATCAAATAGCACAGAGGACTTGACAGTTCAACTTCCTTGGTCCTATTGGTGTTTGGAACCTTGGTGATTGTGGGTTCTTCAGTTCTGCCAGAGGAGATGATATGCACATTATTTTGAGACTGCACCTGCACCTATAATTAAAGCTAGACTCACTTGCAGGCAGAATAAAGCATAGACAAGGTAACAGTTTGTGTGTGAATAGGACCTCACATTTCTTTGATCCGTCTAAAAACACCTTAAAGCTTGGAAATGTTTTTCTTGTATAACAAAAGATTTGACAGACCCAGGGAGGCTGCGCTGATTTTTCATGTTTGCTGCTTAGCAGCTCATTAAACAAAAGAAATGTGTGTGGGACAGGGATGATGACCCTCCTTACAACACATGCGAAGGTGAAATCCCTTACTTAAATTTTCTGAGCTCTTTGGAGCACCTTCTATCTTGTTTCATCCTCTATATTGTTCAATTTCCTGAAACTGGGAGCACAGTTAATATTTCCAAGCCAATTTCTAAAGGGAAATTATTTCCTGAGCATAAGAGACTTAAAGACCCAGCATAAATAAGTGTCCAACTAACTGGTCCTGAGGAAGTCGAAATTATAATGTAGTATAAAGTGTAGAGTACTTCTGTAGGGAAGTATTAAGAACAAAGCAAAAACATTTATACAGACAAGGATCATATTCCACTAGATCTATCATAGCGTAGGAGAAAATCACTTTTTACCTACGTGTTTTGCTAAGTTGATTTATTAACAAACCAGAGTCCCGGGGAACATTTAGGTCAAAAGCAATACACTAGCAGATGAATGCTTGCTGGGGTTTTTCCCTAACACTTTCAGACTGTGCTTTGATTAAAAATAATGAAGTATTTTTTCACTAAATGTTCCAGCTAATGATTGTAAAAATCTTGGACACCCTGGATTTTCAGTTAGATGTGCATGAAATAAGTGTTATGTTCTCTATATTGTGCTTCTACATTTCCAGTGGTTTCAAGGCAATCAAGCCACAGTTTGATGACTATTTTCTTTGAATAAATGTTGACAGATACTATTTAGCCAGATATAGCCCTTAGCAAATAAGGCAAAATATTATTACAGAAGAATAATTTATTTGATGAACAGCAGTCAAATTAGTCTCTATGACAGGCTACAAAAGATGGTATTGCCACGTAAAAATATCACTTCAGTCATCTGTAATGATATTTCATGTAAATTACAAATGAAGGCTTTTCAGCTGCCCCAATCATAGAAGACAGACACTCCCTTGTAAATATATGAGTACACCCAGTACACCTTGGCCACGTTCAAATCTGGTAAAAGTGAATATATTAGGAGAAGAACATTCGTAACACTAGAGTCTAAACTTTATGGTAACCCAGGCTATTTCTGCTGTCTTTAAAATGACTTAAATGACATCTGCAACATGCAGGCAGAGTGCAGCTGGGTGTAACATCCGTAGTGAACAAAGCCAGTGCCTTTAACTAAAAAGAAAAGAAAAAGTGTTTTCTTTAAAAGCACTGCTTGGAATAGGAAGTTGCTACTTCAAATTTCAGCACCGGTCAATCACTGTATTGTATGCTCGCACTTCTTTTTAAGTGTCTACGCTGTACTTGTTTTGCAGGAACTATTGTACACTGTAGCTGGAAGCCACTGAATCAACAGAAATCCCTCAGAAGGCTTTAGCGCAAAGTCACTTTTTCCTGCTGTTCTGGTTAGAAAAAAAACTCTTAAAAGCTGTATTTAAAAAACTGGAAATGAAAATGAATGAAAATATGACCTAGGTTGGATAAAAAAAATGTTAAAATAGTTTATTTGTTTTTGCGTGTACACCAGTAACATTCAGGCAGATTTATGTCCAGAAATTCATGAGATCAAGCAAAATTCAGCCACTACTAGGTTCTCCCCGCCCTTTTTTCCTTTTTATCCTGATACTGTTAAAAGAAGATGCTATTGTGGACCACAGATGATGAAGAAGCAGCCTTCTAGGCCTACCTTTCCTTGCTGGGTCCAGTGGCAGCGAGGAATTGTTTTGTCTCTTATTCCTTGCAGCAAGCAAATGAGAATGTTTAACACAGTTAATGTTTAATAAGGACAAGTCTAAGGAATGCTTAACAGTGAAGAGCTTGATTACACTTCAAAAATTTCTTCACATTTTACAGGGAGAAGGATTTATGCATGACTTGGTTTTGTTGTCACAGGAAATGACATAGGTGGGAGCATATTCACGTAAGTAATCCTGAAATAATGTCACACTGAATCTTACAAGTACTTGTAATAATTGACATCGTATATACAGCTGACTGACAGCCAGTTTTCTTGCTCTATGTATCCATGGGTGTACATTCCAGGAGTCTTTTTACATTAGCTTGCTGCCATATTACGATTCAGGTAGGATGTTCCACAGAATATGAACAAACTGAGCATAGGAGTCAAAGGAGTCCTGTGGTCAATTGAGGAAAGTGAACCAGTGTGTATTAGAGGATGAAAGTCAGAAAGATGAGACACAGGAACACATGAGCTTGTCTTATCCTTGGCCATTACCCACATTCTGTATGCCTTCCACTGATTTGCTCAGTCAACTGTAAATTACTCATATAAAGTGGCTTTAACCACTCTTTGGCTGATGCTTAAAAGATCTGGGGACCTTTCTAGAGTCAGTACAGTAATATTTCCACAGCATGAAAACTATATGCAAATCTCTTCATACCTTTTAGAGCCTCCTGTGAGACTGTGCTGAGTAAACAGAAGCCCTGGAAGGGGTAAAATAATATGTAAAATACTGTTTTGGTAGCTGCCCAAGAATAAGCCAGAAATCCTACATCTTGCCACTAGACACATTTTAAATGTCTTCGCCAAAAAGATACCTCACTCTACAGAGTAATGGAGATACAGAGAATGCCTGGAGCCCCACGCTCTTC